>NC_063375.1:8304226-8310938 GCF_021869965.1 Rhincodon typus
TCACTGAAATAAGCATGTTAGTAAAACCAACATCAAAACTTGAGTCAACAAGGTGCAGGGCTGGATGAACACAGCAGGCCAAGCAGCATCATAGGAGCAGAGAGGCTGACGTTTCGGGCCTCGACTCTTCATCAGAAAAGGGGGAGGGGAAGGGGGTTCTGAAATAAATAGGGAGAACATTAAAAAATTGTGTTATTTGGTGAAGTTCAGATTTTTGGCTTCTGAGGTTCTTTACTCGCTGAAATAAGGATTTTAATTTAACCAGCATCAAAAGTTAAGTCATCTGGTGAACGTGCGATTTTAGTCTTCAGATATGCTTATTTCGCTGAAATAAGCACGTTAGTAAAAAACAACACCAAAAGTTGAATCATTTGTCGAAGGTGAGATTTTTGATTTCGGAATTGCTTATCTCACTGAAATAAACATATTGGTCAAATCAAAATCAAAACTTGAGTCATTTGGTGAAGTTGAGATTTTGGTCTACTGAAGAGCTTTACTCGCTGAAATAAGAATTTTGTTTCAACCAAAAACAAAAGTTGAGTCATTTGGTGAAGTTGAGATCTTCGCCTTCTGAAGTGCTTAAATCGCTGAAATAAGCATGTTAGTCAAACCAACATCAAAACTTGTGTCATTTGGTGAAGTTCAGATTTTGGTTTTCTGAAGTGCTTATCTTACTGAAATAAGCATGTTAGTCAAAACAGCATTGAAAGTAAAGTCATTTGGTGCAGTTGAGATTTTTGACTTCTGAAGTGTTATCTCACTCAAATATGTATGTTACTCAAAACAACATCAAAACTTGAGTCATTTGGTGAAGTTGAGACTCTTCACTTCTGAAGTACTTATCTCACTGAAATAAGAATTTCAATCCAATCAGCATCAAAAGTTAGGTCATTTGGTGAATTTGAGATTTTATACTTCTGACATGCTTATCTCGCTAAAATAAGCACGTTCGTCCAAACAACATCAATAATTAAGTCATTTGGTGAAGGTGAGATTTTAGCCTTCTGAAGTGCTTATTACCCTCAAATAAGCATGTTAGCCAAACAAACACCACAACTTGAGTCATTTGATGATGTTGATATTTTGATCATCTGAAGTGCTGATCTCAAAAAAATAAGCATGTCATTCAAACCAACAGCAAAAACTAACTCATTTGGTGAAGTTCAGATCTTGGTCTTCTGATGTGCTTAACTGAGTGAAATAAGCATGTTAGTCAAAACAGCATCAAAAATGAAGTCATTTGTTGACGTTGAGATATTTGACTTCTGAAGTGCTTAAATCGCAGAAACAAGCATGTTACTCAAAACAACATTAAAACTTGAGTACTTTGGTGACGTTCAGATTTGGATTTCGGAAATGCTTATTTTACTCAAATAAGCATGTTGTCAAAACAGCATAAAAAGTTGAGAGTGTTTTTGAAGTTGAGACTTTGGTCTTCTGCTATGCTTATATCGCTGAAATAAGCACGTTAGTCAAAACAATGTAAAAAGTTGTGTCATTTGGTGAAGTTGAGATATTGATCTTCTGAAGTGCTTATCTCGCTGAAACAAGCATTTTAATCCAAACAGCATTAAAAAATAAATGATTTGATGAAGTTGAGATGTTTGCCTTCTGAACTGCTAAACTCGCTCAAATAAGCATGTTATTCAAATCAACATCGAAAGTTGAGTCATTTGGTGAAGTGGACAATATGATTTCTGAAGTGCTTATCTCACTCAAATAATCATGCTAGTCTAACCAACATCAAAACTTGAGTAATTTGGTGAAGATCAGATTTTGGTCATTTGAAGAGCTTAACTCGCTGAAATAAGCATTTTATTTCAACCAGCATGAAAAGTTGAGACATGTGGTGAAGTTGAGATTTTTGACTTCTGAAGTGCTTATCTCACTCTAATAAGCACATTAGTCCAACCAACATCAAAACTTGACTCATTTGTTGAAGTTCAGATTTTGGTCTTCTGAACTGATTATCTGAGTGAAACAAGCATGTTAGTCAAAACAGCATAAAAAATTACGTCCCTTGGTGAAGTTGAGACTTTAGCCTTCTGAAGCGCTTAACTCGCTGAAATAAACAGGTTAGTCAAAACAACATCACAAATTGAGTCATCTAGTGAAGTTGAGATTTTGATCTTCTGAAGTGCTTGCCTCATGAAATAAGCATGCCATTCAAAACAACATCAAAACTAACTCATTTGGTGAAGTGACGTAATGGTCGTCTGATTTGCTTTTCAAAGTGAAAAAAGCAAGTTAGTCAAAACAGCATCAAAAATTAAGTCATATGGTGAAGTTGAAATTTTTGACTTCTGAAGTGCTTATCTCACTCAATTAATCATGTTAGTCTAACCAACATCAAAACTTGAGTCATTTGGTGAAGTTCAGATTTTGGTTTTCTGAAGTGCTTATCTCACTGAAATAAGCTTGTTAGTCAAAACAGCATCAACATTTAAGTCATTTCGTGAAGTTGGGTTTTTTGACTTCTGAAGTGCTTATCTCACTGAAATATTCATTTTCGACCAAACAGCATCAAAAGTTAGGTCATTTGGTGAATTTCAGATTTTAGTCTTCTGATATGCTTATCTCGCTGAACTAAGCACCTTAGTCAAAAAAACATTGAAAGTTGAGTCATCTGGGGAAGTTGAGGTTTTGATCTTCTGAAGTGCTTAACTCGCTGAAATAAGCACTATAGTGAAAACAACATCAAAAGTTGAGTCATTTGGTGAAGGTGAGATTTTGCAATCTGAAGTGATTACCTCATCAAATACGCATGTCATTCAAACCAACATCAAAAACTAACTCATTTGGGGAAGTGAGTTTTTGATCTTCAGAAGTGCTTATCTGAGTGAATTAAGCATGTTATTCAAAACAGCATCAAAAATTAAGTCAGATGGTGAAGTTGAGATTTTTGATTTCTGAAGTGCTTATCTCACTGAAATATGCATGTTACTCAAAACAACATCAAAACTTAAGTCATTTGGTGATGTTGATTTTCTTGACTTCTGAAGTGCTTATCTCGCTGAAATAAGAATTTCAATCCAACCAGCATCAAAAGTTAGGTCATTTGGTGAATTTGAGATTTTATACTTCTGATATGCTTATCTCACTGAAATAAGCACAGTTTTCAAAACAACATCAAAAGTTGAGACATTTGGTGAAGTTGAGATTTTTGACTGCTGAAGTGCTTATCTGAGTGAAATAAGCATGTCAGTCAAAACAGCATCAACAATGAAGTCAATTGGTGAAGTTGAGAGTTTTGACTTCTGAAGTGCTTATCTCACTGAAATAAGCATTATCGTCCATCCATCGTGCAAAGTGAGGTCCTTTGGCGAAGTTGAAACTTTTGACTTCTGAAGTGCTTATCTCACTCATATAATCATGTTAGTGAAACCATCATCAAAACTTGAGACATGTTGTGAAGTTCAGATTTTGGTTTTCTGCAGTGCTTATCTCACTGAAATAAGCATGTTAGTCAAAACAGCGTGAAAAATTATGTCATTTTGTGAAGTTGGGATTTTTGACTTCTGAAGTGCTTATCTCACTAAAGTAAGCATTTTAGTAAAATCAGCATTAAAAATTATTTCCTTTGGGGACGTTGAGATTTTAATCTTCTCATATGCTTATCTCGCTGAATTAAGCACCTTCGTCAAAACAACATCAAACGTTGAGTCATTTGGTGAAGCTGAGATTTTGATCTTCTGAAGTGCTTATCTCACTCAAATATGCATGTTAGTCAAACTACCATGAAAACTGCAGTCATTTGGTGAAGTTCAGGTTTTAGTGTTCTGAAGTGGTTATCTGAGTGAAATAAGAATGTTAGTCAAAACAGCATCAACATTTAAGTTATTTGGTGAAGCTGGAATTTTTGATTTCTGAAGTGCTTATCTCACTGAAATCAGCATGTTGGTCAAATCAACATCAAAACTTGAGTCATTTTGTGAAGTTGAGATTTTGGTCTTCTGAAGAGATTAACTCGCTGAAAGAACAATTTTGTTCCAACCAAAAAAAAAGTTGAGTCATTTGGTGAAGTTGAGATCTTCGCCTGCTGAAGAGCTTAAATCGCTGAAATAAGCATGTTCGTCAAACCAACATCAAAACTTGAGTCATTTGGTGAAGTTCATATTTTGGTTTTCTGAAGTGCTAATCATACTGAAATAAGCATGTTAGTCAAAACAGCATCAAAAATTAAGTCATTTGTTGACGTTGAGATATTTGACTTCTGAAGTGCTAAAATCGCAGAAACAAGCACGTTACTCAAAACAAAATCAAAATTTGAGTACTTTGGTGACCTTCATATTTCGGATTTCTGAAGTGCTTATCTTACTGAAATAAGCATGTTGTCAAAACAGCATAAATAGTTGAGAATCTTTTTGAAGTTGAGACTTTGGTCTTCTGCTATGCTAATCTCACTGAAATAAGCACGTTCATCAAAACAACGTAAAAAGTTGTGTCATTTGGTGAAGTTGAGATATTGATCTTCTGAAGTGCTTACCTCGCTGAAATAAGTATTTTAATCCAAACAGCATTAAAAAAATAAATAATTTGGTGAAGTTGAGATGTTTGCCTTCTGAACTGCTTAACTCGCTCAAATAAGCATGTTATTCAAACAACATCGAAAGTTGAGTCATTTGGTGACGTTGAGATTTTGGTTTCTGAAGTGCTTATCTCACTCAGATATTATGTTAGTCCAACCAACATCAAAACTTGAGTCAATTGGTGAATTTCAGATCTTGGTCTGCTGAAGAGCTGAACTCGCTAAAATAAGCATTTTAATTCAACCAGCATGAAAAGTTGAGACATTTCGTGAAGTTGAGATTTTTGACTTCTGAAGTGCTTATCTCACTCGAATAAGCATGTTCGTCTAACCAACATCAAAACTTGAGTCATTTGGTGAAGTTCAGATTTTGGTCTTCTGAAGTGCTTATCTGAGTGAAATAAGCATGTTCGTCAAAACAGCATCAACATTGAAGTCCATTGGTGAAGTTGTGATTTTTGACTTCTGAATTGCTTATCTCACTGAAATAAGCATTTTAGTGAAATCAGCATCAAAAGTTAGGTCCTTTGGTGAAGTTGAGATTTTAGTCTTCTGATATGCTTATCTCGCTGTAATAAGAGTTTTAGTCTAACCAGCATCAAAAGTTGTGTCTTGGTGAAATTGAGATTTTGGTTTTCTGATATGCTTATCTCGCTGAAATAAGCATGTTATTCAAAACAACATGGAAAAGTTGAGTCATTTGGTGAAGTTGAGATTTTTGACTTCTGAAGTGCTTATCTCACTCAAATGAGCATGTTAGTCCAACCAACATCAAAACTTGAGTCATTTGTTGAAGTTCAGAATTTGGTCTTCTGAAGTGATTATCTGAGTGAAACGAGCTTGTTAGTCAAAACAGCATAAAAAATTAAGTCATTTGGTGAAGTTGAGACTTTAGCCTTCTGAAGAGCTTAACTCGCTGATATAAACATGTTAGTCAGAACAACATCACAAATTGAGTCATCTGGTGAAGTTTGAGATTTTGATCTTCTGAAGTACTTGCCTCATGAAATAAGCATGTCTTTCAAACCAACATCAAAAACTCGCTCAGTTGGTGAAGTGACATAATGGTCGTCTGAAGTGCTTTTCTGAGTGAAATAAGCATGTTAGTCAAAGCAGCATCAAAAATTAAGTCAGATGGTGAAGTTGAGATTTTTGACTGCTAAAGTGCTTATCTCACTCAAATAATCATGTCAGTCAAACCAACATGAAAACTTGTGTCATTTGGTGAAGTTCAGATTTTGGTTTTCTGAAGTGCTTCACTCACTGAAATAAGCATGTTATTCAAAACAGCATGTAAAATTAAGTCATTTGGTGAAGTTGTAATTTTTGACTTCTGAAGTGCTTATCTGACTCAAATATGCATGTTACTCAAAGCAAAATCAAAAGTTGAGTCATTTGGTGAAGTCGAGATTTTTGATTTCTAAAAGAGGTTATCTCACTGAAATAAGCATTTCAGTCTAACCAGCATCAAAAATCAAGTCATTTGATTAATTTGAGATTTTTGACTTCAGTAGTGCTCATCTCACTGTAATAAGCATTTTTTGTCAAACCAGCATGTAAAGTTATGTCCTTTGGCGACGTTGAGATTCTAGTCTTCTGATATGCTTGTCTCTCTGAAACATGCATGTTGCTCAAAACAACATGAAAAGTTGCATCATTTGGTGAAGTCGACATTCTTCACTTCCGAAGTGCTTATTTCACGAGAGGAAGCCTGTTAGTCAATCCAACATCAAAATTCATTGGAGTTCAGATTTTGGTCTTCTGAACTGCTTTTCCCACTGAAATAAGCATGTTAGTCAAACAGCATCAAAAGTTGAGTGTCTTGTTGCAGTTGAGAATTTGGTCTTCTGCTCTGCTGATCTCGCCGAAATAAGGATGTTAGTCAAAACAACATCGAAAGTTGAGTCATTTGATGAAGTTGAGTTTTTAGTCTTCTGATATGTAAATCTCGCTGAATTAAGCATGTTACTCAAACCAACATCAATTCTTGAGTCACTTGGTGAAGTTCAGAATTTGGTCGACTGAAGAGCGTAACTCGCTGAAATAAGCATTTTAATGTAAATAGCATCAAAAGTTTGGTCATCGTGTTAAGTTGAGATTTTTGACTACTGAAGTGCTTATCTGAGTGAATTAACCGTATTAGTCAGAACGGCATCAAAAATTAAGTCAGATGGTGAAGTTGAG
>NC_063375.1:8310948-8351557 GCF_021869965.1 Rhincodon typus
GATCTCGCTGAATTAAGCACGATAGTCAAAACAACATCAAAAGTTGATTAATTTGGGCAAGTTGAGCTTTTGATCTTCTGAGGTGCTTAACTCGCTGAAATAAGCATTTTAATTTAACCAGCATCAAAACTTGGTCATCTGGTTAAGGTGAGCTTTGCGTCTTCTGATATGCTTATCTCTCTGAAACAAGCATGTTGGTCAAAACAACTTCATCAGCCCCTGATAAATGAACCCCAAAACAAAGGAGCCCCAGGGTATAAACGCTGAAATACAGAGCCTCCTGTATATAATGACTACAACACATGAAAAACTAAACGAACTGCGAATGCATCAAAATCAGGAACAAAAACATAGTTGCTGGAAAAGCTCAGCAGTTCTGGCAGCATCTCCGACACTTCCGACATCTGCAATCCGACCCCACTACCAAAGGCATTTTTCCCTCCCAGCCCTAAGTTCTTTTCCGGAGGGACCACTCTCTCCATGACTCACTTGTCCTCTCCACACTCCCCTCCAGCCCCACCACTCCCGCCACTTTTCCCTGCAACCGCAGGAATTGCGCCATCTGCCCCGACACCTCCCCACTCAACCCTCACCCAGACCCCAAGAAGACTTTCCACATCAAGCAGATGTTCACCTGCACATCTGCTAATGTGGTATACTGCTTCCGGTGTTCCTGTTGTGGCCTCCTCTGCATTGGGGGAGCCAAGCGGAGGCTTGGGGACGGCTTTGCAGAACACCTACGCTCGGATCGCACGAAACAACTGCGCCTCCCACTCACGAACCATTCCAACTCCCCCTCCCATTCCTCAGAGGACATGTCCATGCTGGGCCTCCTACAGTGCCACAACGATGCCACCCGAATGTTGCTGGAACAGTAACTCATTTTCCGCTTGGAAATGCTGCAGCCCAATGTTATCAATGTGGACTTCACAAGCTTTAAAATCTCCCCTCCCCCTACCGCATCCCAGAACCAGCCCAGCTCGTCCCCGCTTCCCTAACCTGTTCTTCCTCCCACTTATTCCCTCCTCCCACCTCAAGCCCCACCCCCATCTCCCACCTACTAACCTCATCACGCCCCCTTGACCTGTCCGTCCTCCCTGGACTGACCTATCTCCTCCCTAACTCCCCACCTATACTAACCTTTACTGGCTCCATCCCCGCCTCTTTGACCTGTCTGTCTCCTCTCCACCTATCTTCTCCTCTAACCATCTTCTATCCGCCTCCCCCTCTCTCCCTATTTATTTCAGAACCCCCTTCCCCTCCCCCATTTCTGAAGAAGGGTCTAGGCCCGAAATGGCAGCCTTCCTACTCCTCTGATGCTGCTTGGCCTGCTGTGTTCATCCAGCTCTACAACTTGTTATCTCAGATTCTCAAGGATCTGAAGTTCCTACTATCAATGAGGAAAATGAGACCCTGTCAGCTGTTCCAGCCCAATTCTGAAGCACTGTGAGATGGATAGAACTGCTGGAGAGTCGGAGAGTCAATAATGAGGTAGCGCCTCATTGTAAGCGGGTGAGAACTGAGGAAGTGCCTCACATGTGTAGGGTCTGTATTGAGGTCATGCAGCACACTAAGAACTGTTGTGTGCATTATTGTGAGAGGGTCAATATTGTGGCAGTGTCTCATTCTAAAGGGGTCAGACTTGTTGGAGTGCCACAAGATTGCAGCACTGTGAGAATGTCGGACTGAGGGAGTGCCTCATTGTCAGATCGTCAGTACTGTCAGAGCTTCAGTACTGAAGCAGTGCCTCATTGTCAAAGGGTCCACACTGGAGGTATTGCAGCAGTTGTGTGCCACAGGGGTGGGTGCTGGGACCTTTGTTATTTGTTATTTATGTGAATGTTCTGGATATGAATGTATAAGGCATGTTGAGTAAGTTTGTGGATCATGCAAAAGTAGGAAATGTCATTGACAGCAAAGAAGTTGATCAAAATTTACAGAGGCTTCTCGATCAGATGGGGAAGCGGACTGAGGATTGGTAAATACAATTGTTCACAGATACAGGTGCGCACTTTGGAAAGTCAAACCAAGGGAGGATTTATACAGTAAATGGTAAAGTCCTGAATTTCATCCTCTGACAATGTTGCACTCCTTCAGTACTGACCTATAACAAAGTGGGACAGCCTCAGGTTGACCCTCTGACAATGAGACATTCCCTCAGGACAATAATCTTTAATTGTAAACTGATCTGTAATATTATTTGACCTTTTAAGTTTCCAATACTTGCCGTGTCTCCTGTAGAACATGCAGTTGCTCTCCCTCCAGCTCTGTCTGTCGGTAAGCGAAGCTGCTTTCTTCCATACTACCCTCAGGAATAACACTAGCCGTAACCCTAACCCTAGATTCAGCACGAACGCTAGCCCTCATGTAAACCCTAAGTCCAACCTCAGCCCAAAACCATAACCCTCATTCCCAACGCTGACCCTAACCTTACCTCTAACTCTAGTCTTAGCCCTAACACCTACCGTCAGTCCTATAACGCAAGCCTCATCCCCACACCAACCATCGCCTTAGTCCTAAACCAAACCTCGCTTCCGCCCTACTCCTAAACGAAGACATAGAGCCTCCGGTACAGAAGCCCGAAGACAGAGACCCCTTTCAATTAACTGTAAAACACGGAGATCACTATAAATAATTCCTAAAACATAGACATCCCTGTAAATGAACCGTGAAACACAAAGCCTTCTGTAAGTAATCTCCGAAGCAGAATCTCGTTTAAACAAACGTGAAAAAGAGCCCCCTGCAAATACACTCAAGCACAGAGAGCCCTTTATATATAACCGAAGAAAGACCCCTCGGGAAGTAAAATGTAAAAGACAGAGACCCCAGTAAGAAGACATAAAACACAGAGACGCTGTAAAGAAACCCTAAAACAGAGCCCCCTGTAATTAATCCAAAAACACAGAGCACCCTGTCCTCAAACCCTAAACGTTAACTGTTTTGGCCTTCAAAAATGCTGCCAGACCTGCTGAGCTTTTCCAGCAGTTTTGTTTTTGTTCCTGATTTGCAGCATCTGCAGTTCCTTCGGTTTTCAATTAACCAGGCAGTCAGTGAGATCAAATTGTTGTGTATCACATATTTACCAGTCGGATTCAAACACGCGGTACCCGTTCGCTCATGTGGTCACTTGCTTATCTTATAAGCTTTGTCCATTGATATCCTGTGTTCTGCCCTGTTTACTCATACCGGTTAGCACTTAACAAGGCTCCCGGAGTCTGGCGAGCGTGTCTTTATAAATAATCCCAGAAACACACAGCATCGTGTATGTACACCCCAAAACACAGACATCCCTGTAAATTAACCCTGAAACACAATGCCTCCTGGAAAAAATCTCCGATGCAGAGCTTCATTTAAACAAACGGTAAAGAAAGAAGGCCCCTGTAAATACACTGTCAAGCACAGAGACCCTTTAAATAAACCTGAAGAAAGGTCCCTCACGAAATAAAATGTAAACCACAGAGCCCCCGGCACATAACCCCCTGTAAATAAACCCTAAAACACAGAACTTCATTTCGTATTACAGGGTCAATCGCCTCAAAATATCCTTTTCTGTGGTTTTTTGTGTAACACTATATCACAAGCCTCTTTACTGTTGTAATAAAGGTCCTCTTTACCAATGCACCCACAAGCGCTCCATATGACCACTCTCGCACTCTCATTCATTCATAACTTTACTGACCACTCATTAGCGTACTGTGTTTACTGTTACCGCATTTCATTCATTCATTCATAAAACTGCCATCTTGCCGTACTTCACTAATAAATGTAGACGAAGTTAAGATGTTCCTTCCACCCCATTACTGCCTTTTCACAGTTTGAACCCTTGTTGCTAACAATGTTCAAACTTGTGTCTAAATCAGAGTCAATCCCTGAGTATATGTTAATTTTATTTTATATTCAGAACAAAACAATCCCATGCATCGTGTCTCCCGAAACTAAGAAAAATTATAATATTAATCAGCCCTCAACAAACGTCACCCAGGACATCAAACAAGTTTTCTGCGTTACCACGTCTCTCTTAGATCCATATTGAATAGGGTCCGCTTTCCCTTTAAGAAAGCGAGTCTCAAAACAGCGCTTCCGTGAAATTGAATGAAAAAATGAGTAAACCGGCAATAGTGAAATCTCATGAGCCAGCCTGGGTAATCAGGCTACTAAACTTTCTGCTGTCATAAGTAATTCCCAACCCAGTCAAATCATACAGGGTTGATAATCTTTCTGGCATTCTCTAACTTTAAAAGAATAAAAGGACACACACCCTTCATTGCCCTACTTCAAATACCTCAGTCCTGACCCGCTGACAATGAGGCGCTCCCTCAGTCCTGACCCGCTGACAATGAGGCGCTTCCTCAGTCCTGACCCACTGACAATGAGTGATTCCCTCAGTCCTGACCGCTGACAACGAGGCGGTCCCTCAATCCTGACCCTGGTACAATGAGGCGCTCCCTCAATTCTGACCCTATTACAATGAGACGCGACCTCAACAATGACCGTCAGACAACACTACACCTCCCCATTACTGACTCTTTGTCAAAGAGGCATTGCCTCAGACTATGATGTACTATCTCAATCCGAACAATTCGCCGTGCTGTACAGGGGGTTGTGTTATTTAGTGTTGATTTACAGTGGGCTTGTGTTTTAGGCTTTATTAATTGGAGGTTCTGTGTTTTAGTTTCGCCTCTGAGAGTTTAGTTACAGGAGGCTTCGATTGAGGGAGGGTTTGCAGGGGACACTGTTTCAGGGTTTATTTGCTGGGAGCTCTATATTTTACATTTATTTTACAGGGGAGTCGGTCTTTTATGGTTTCTTACTTGGGGCTGTGTCTTTTACACTTTATTTCCTGAGGGACCTTTCTTCGGTTATATAGAAAGGGGACTCTGTGCTTAAGTTTGTATTTACAGGGGGCTCTGTTTTCAGCATTTTTTCAAATGAGACTTTGCGTCGGAGAATATACACAGGAGGCTGTCTGTTTCAGAGTTCATTTACAGGGATGTCTGTGTTTTAGGGTATGTGTGCACGATGCTCTCTGTTTTAAGGATTCTTTATGGTGATCTGTGTTTTACAGGTTACTGAAAGGCGTCTCTGTCTTCGGGTTTATTTACCGGGAACGGTTATTTATAGGTACGTCTAACTTTTCAAAGTTTATTTGTAAGGGGCCATCTCTTACGGATAATTTACAGATGGCTGAGTGTGAGGTGTAATTACAGGTGCTCAGTGTTTTCGGATTTATTTCGAGGGAGCCCTATGTTTTACCTTCTACTTCCTGGGTGATGTTTGTGAGAGTTCATTTCAATGGGACCGTGTATTTGAGGGAATAATTACAAGGGGCTTTGTTTTTAAGATTGGTTTAAATGGGGCTCTGTATTTTAGGGGTTATTTACTGTGAGCTACACTTTTTACTGGTTATTGAAAGGGGTTTCTGAGGTTACATTTGCAGGAGGCCTGGTGTTTGAGGGCTTTTGTATAGGGCTGAGGCTCGCGTTAGAGGTGAGGTTAGGGTCAGCGCTGGAGCTGAGGGTTATGCTTTGTGTTCGACCTGAGCCGAAGGTTAGGGTTAGGGTTTGGCCTGAGGTTATGCTCAGAGCTTACGCAAGGGTTAGCGTTAGGGCTGAATCTCGGCTTCAGGTTTGGGGTAGGGTTATTCCTGGGGGCAGGGAGAAAGAAAGCAGCTTCGCATACACAGAGGCAGAACCAGAGGGAGAGCAACTGCACATTCTGCAGGTCGACTCGGTATGAATTGTAAACTTAACAGGTCAAATAGTATTACAGATTAGTTTACAATTAAAGATTATTGTCCTGAGAGAATGCCTCATTGTCAGAGGGTCCGCTTGAGGCCGTCCCTCTGTGTTGTAGTGTCAGTACTGAAGGAGTGCACAATTGTCAGAGGATCACATTCAGCCGATGCCTCATTTAAAAAAAAGTAGTAATTTAGTTATGTAGCATGCCCCCAATAAGAATTTAGAACAAAGCTCAGCCTCAGTCTTGACCCTATGACTGATACACTCCCACAGTTCTGACCCACTGACACTGCTGGAATACCTCAGTGCGGACCATTTGACAAGAAGGCACTGCTTCAGTACTGAAGCTCTGACAGGACTGACGATCTGACAATGAAGAAGTGCCTCAGTCTGACATTGTCACAATGCTGCAATCGTGTGGCATTCCCACAAGTCTAACCCCTCGAGAATAAGACACTACCTCTGTACTGACCGTCTCACTATATTGCACCCCAACAGTTCTGACCCTCTGGTACTGCTGCATTACCTCATTACAGACCCTATAAATGCGAGGCAGTTCCTCAGTTCTGACCCTCTTACAATGAGGCGCTATCTCAGTATTGACTGTCTGATTATAATGCTCTCCAGCAGTTCTGTCCCTCTGACAGTGCTTCAAAACTTCCCTGGACCAGGCAAATTCCTCATTGTTCGCGGGTCAGTTCTGTGGCAATGCCTCCTGGTAATGGGATCATATGAATCTGTAATACTATTTGACCTGTTAAGTTTACAATACATCCCGAGTCTCCTGTAGAATACGCAGTTGCTCTCCCTCCGGCTCTGGGTATGCGAAGCCGATTTCTTTCTCCCTACTCTCTGAAATATCCCTAACCTTCACCCGAGATTCAGCCCTAAAGCTAACCCTCGCGTAAGCCCGAAGCCTAACTTCAGCCCAAAGCGTAACAAAAACCATATTCCTCAGCCCGAACGCTGGCCTCATCCTACACTAACCATAGCCTCAGGCGCAAACCGAACACAGCTTCAGCCGTACTCCCGGCCCTCAAACGGAGCCGCCTGCACAGAGGCACTCAAACACAGAGGCCCCTTTCACTAACCCGAAAAACGCGGACTTCACTGTAAATAACCCCGAAAACACAGAGTCCTATTTAAACAAACTTCAACAACAGAGTCCCCTGTAATTATACGCTCAAACACACAGACGCCTTTAAATGAACTCCAACACACATTGCCCAGGAAGCATAAGGTAAAACAAAGGGCTCCTTCTAAATAAATCCGAAAACACTGAGCCCCTTCAATTGCACCCCAACACTTAGCCCACGTGTAAATTATCCGTCAGACAGGGCCCCTTACAAAAAAGCCCTAAAAAGACAAAGCTACCTATAAATAAACAGCCTCCTGCAAACAAACCCTAAAACAGAGACACCTTTCAATAACCTGTAAAACACAGAGCTCACTATAAATAATCCCAGAAACACACAGCATCGTGTATGTACACCGAAAAACACAGACATCCCTGTAAGTTAACCCTGAAACACAATGCCTCCTGGAAATAATCTCCGACGCAGAGCCTGGTTTAAACAAACGGTAAAAAAAAAGAAGGCCCCTGTAAATACACTGTCAAGCACAGAAACCCTTTAAATAAACCCGAAGAAAGGTCCCTCACGAAATAAAATGTAAACCACAGACACCCGGCACATAAACCCCTGTAAATAAACCCTAAAACACAGAGCTTCATTTACAGGGATGTCTGTGTTTTAGGGTTTACAATGAAGACTGAAACACAAAGCTATCTGTAAATAATCTCCGACGCAGAGCCTCCTTTAAACAAACGATAAAAACGAGCTGCCTGTAACTATACTCTCAAGCACAGAGACCCCTTTACATATAACCTAAGAAAGGTTCCTCAAGAAGTAAACTGTAAAACAGAGCCCATAGTAAGAAACAATAAAAGACAGAGGCCCATGTGAATTACGTCAAGTACAGAGCTCCTTGAAAATAAACCCTGAAACACAGTGCACCCTGCAAATCCTCCCTAAAACTGTGCCTGCAGTAAATAAACCTTCAGAGACGCCTGTAAACAAGCTATCAGACAGAGACCCCTTTCAATAACCAGCAAAACAAGGAGCTTAATTCAAATAATCCCTAAAACAGAACCCCCTGCAATTATACCCTCAAATGTACAGACCCCTTTAAATGACCTCTAAAACAGATGCCCGAGGAAGTAAAATGTAAAACACAGGGCTCCCTCTGAATAAAGTCGAAAACACAGAGCACTTGTCAATACACGCGAATATCGAGCCGACCTTTAAATTATCCATAAAACAGGGCCACAGCAAAATAGACTCTAAAAGACAGAGGTCACTATAAATGAAGAGCCCCCTGTAAATAATTACCAAAACGCATAGTAAAAACCGGAAGCACTGCGGATGCTGCAAATCAGGAAAAAATACAAAGTTGCTGGAAAAGCTCAGCAAGTCTGGCAGCATCTGTGAGGGCAAAAAACAGAGTTAACGTTTCGTGTCAGGTGATCCTTGCTCAGAACCTCTTGTGAGCGCGTCTTTAGGAATGCAGGGTCGATCGTCTTAAAATATCCTTTTCTGTGTTTTTTTGAGGCACTATAACATTATAACATAAAAACATAAGAACTGAGAGCAGGAGCAGGCCATCTGGCCCCTCGAGCCTGCCCCGCTATTCAATAAGATCATGGCTGATCTTTTTGAGACTCAGCTCCACTTATCCGCCCGCTCACCATTAACCTTAATTCCTTTATTGTTCATAAATTTATCTAGCCTTGCCTTAAAAACATTCAGCGAGGTAGCTTCAACCGCTTCACTGGGCAGGGAATTCCAAAGATTCACAACCCTTTGGGTGAAGAAGTTCCTCCTGTCCTCAGTCCGATATATGCTTCCTTTTAATTTGAGGCTGTGCCCGATCGTCCTAGTTTCATCTGCTCGTGGAAACAACCTCCCTGCCTCCACCTGACCTATTCCCTTCATAATCTTGTTTGTTTCTATCAGATCTCCCCTCATTCTTCTGAATTCCAATGAGTATAATCCCAGCCTACTCAGTCTCTCCTCATATTCCAAACCTCTCAACTCTAGAATCAACCGAGTGAATTTCCTCTGCACCCCGTCCAGTGCCAGTATATCCCTTCTCAAGTAAGGAGACCAAAACTGCACACAGTACCACAGGAGCGGCCTCACCAGGACCCTATACAGCTGCAGCATTACCTCCCCGTTTTTAAACTCCATCCCTCGCGCAATGACAGACAAAATTCTATTTGACTTTTTAATTACCTGCTGCACCTGCAATACCACTTTTAGCGATTCATGCACAAGGTCACCCAAGTCCCTCTGCACAGCAGCATGCTGCAATTTTTTAGCATTTAAACCATAATCCATTTTGTTGTTATTCTTACCAAAATGGATGACCTCACATTTATCGACATTGTACTCCTTCTGCCAGACCTTTGTCCAGTCACTTAGACTATACATCCCTCTGCAGACTTTCAGTGTCTTCTGCACACTTTGCTCTACCGTTCATCTCAGTGTCATCTGCAAATTTTGACACGCCACACTTCGTCCCCAACTCCAAATCATCTATGTCAATTGTAAAAAATTGCAGTCCCAACACTGATCCCTGAAGCACACCACTCGCCACTGACAGCCAGCCAGAAAAGCACCCATTTACCCCTACCCTTAATTTTCTACAAGTCAATCATCCTCTATCCATGCTAATACATTACTGGCAATACCGTGCAACTTTATCTTATGTAGCAGCCTTTGGTGTGGCACCTTGTCAAATGCCTTCTGGAAATCCAGATACACGACATCCACAGGTTCCCCATTGTCCACCATGCAAGTAATGTCCTCAAAGAATTCCACCAAGTTAGTTAAACATGACCTACCCTCCATGAACCCATGCTGGGTGTTCCCAATGAGACAATTTATATCCAGTTGTCTTGGTATTATCTTCCTTAAAGATGGATTCAAGCATTTTCCCCACAACCGCAGTTAAGCTAACTGGCCTATAGTGACCTGCTTTTTGTCGACTTCCTTTTTTACTCAGTGGCCTCACATTGGCTGTTTCCCAATCTGAGGAAACCACCCCGGAGTCCAGTGAATTTTGGTAAATAATTACTAGTGCAAGCCTCTTTACTGTTGTACTAAATTTCCTCTTTAGCAATGGACCCACAAGCGTTCCATATTACCACTCTCGCGCTCTCATACATTCATAACTTTACTGACCACTTACTAGCGTACTATGTTTACTATTACCGCATTTCATTCATTCATGAAACTGCGATCTTGTCATACTTTTCACTATTAAAGGGATACTAAATTAAAATGTTCATTCAACCCCATTTACTGCCTTTTCACAGTTTTAATCTTCACGGCCTTATTTTGCTAACAGTCGCCAAACCTGTGTCTACATCAGAGTCTATCCCTGAGTATGTCTTAATTTTCTAACATATTCAGAACAATACCATCGTGTCAACCGAAGCTATGAAAGAGCATAATATTAATCAGCCCTCAGCAAAATTCTCCCAGGACTTGAATAGCTTGCAGTACATCAAACAAGTTTTCTGCGTGAGCAGAGATGGTACGAACTGCAGATGCTGGAGAATCTGAGATAACAAGGTGTAGAGGTCGATGAACACAGCAGGCCAAGCAGCAGAGGAGCAGGAAGGTTGACGTTTCGGACCGAGATCCTTCTTCAGAAGTGGGGGAGGGGAAGGAGGGTCTGAAATAAATAGGGAATGAGGGGGAGGAGGGGAGAAAATGGATAAAGGAGAAGATAGGTGGAGAGGAGACAGACAGGTCAAAGAGGCGGGAATGGACCCAGTAAAGGTGAGTGTAGCTGGGGAGTTAGGGAGGATGTATTTCAGTCCAGAGAGGACAGACAGGTCAAGGGGACGGGATGAGGTCTGTAGGTAGGAAATGGGGGTGGCGCTTGAGGTGGGAGGAGGGGATAGGTGGGAGGCAGAACAGTTTAGGGAGGCGGGGAAGAGCTGGGCTGGTTTTGGGATGCGGTAGAGGGAGGGGAGATTTTGAATCTTGTGAATTCCACATTGACAACATTGGGCTGCAGGGCTCCCAATTGGCATATGAATTGCTGTTCCTGTAACCTTCGGGTGGCATCGTTGTGGCATTGCAGGAGGCCCAGGATGGACATGTCGTCTGAGGAATGGTAGGGGGAATTGAAATGGTTCACGGGTGGGAGGTGCAGTCGTTTAGAGCAAACCGAGGGTAGGTGTTTTGCAAAGCGGTCCCCAAGCCTCCGCTTGGTTTCCCCAATGTAAAGGCCGCCACAACGGGAACAGCGGATGCAGTATACCACATGAGCAGATGTGCAGATGAACATCTGCTTGATGTGGAAAGTCTTCTTGTGGCCTGGGATGGGTGTGAGGGGGGAGGTTTAGGGTCAAGTGTGGCACTTCCTGCGGTTGCAGGGAAAAGTGCTGGGTGTGGTGGGGCTGGAGGGGAGTGTGGAGCGGACAGCGGAGTCACGGACAGAGCGGTCCCTCCGGAAAACAGATAAGGGTGGGGAGGGAAAAATGCCTTTGGTGGTGGAGTCGGTTTGCAGATGGCGGAAGTGTTGGAGGATGATGCGTTGGATCAGGAGTTTGGTGGGCTGGTTCGTGAAGATGAGGGGGATTCTGTTTTGATTGTTATTGCGGGGAGGGGTTGTGAAGGAAGAGTTGCGGGAAATGCGGGAGAAATGTTCGAGGGCGTTCTCGACCACTGAGGGGAAGAAGTCCTTGAAAAACGAGGACATCTGAGATGTATGGGAGTGGAGTGCCTCATCCTGGGAACAGATGCGGTGGAAGTGAAGGAGTTGGGAATAGGGGATGGCATTTTTGCTGGAAGGTGGGTTGGAGGAGTTGTATTCTCGGTAGCTGTAGGAGTCGGTGGGCTTGAAATGGATATCAGTTTCTGGGTGGTTGCCAGACATGGAAACAGAGAGGTCCAGTAAGGAGAGAGAGGTATTAGAGATGGCCCAGGTGAAATTAAGTTTGGGGTGGAAGGTGTTCGTGAAGTGGATGAACTGTTCGAGCTCCTTGTGGGAGCATGAGGAGGCGCCGATTTTGTCATCAATGCAACGGAGGAAGAGGTGGGGTTTAGGGCCAGTGTAGCTACGGAAGACGGATTGTTCCGTGTAACCTACAAAGAGGCAGGCATAGCTTGGGCCCATGCGGGTACCCATGGCCACCCACTTTGTCTGTTGGAAGTGGGAGGAATTGAAAGAGAAGTTGTTGAGGGTGAGGACGAGTTCGGCTCAGCGGATGAGGGTGTCAGTGCAGGGGGACTGGTCGGGCCTGCGGGACACGAAGAAGCAGAGGGCCTTTAGGCCATCTGTCCGTGGAATGCAGGTGTAGAGGAACTGGACGTCCATGGTAAAGATGAGTTGTTGAGGACCAGGGAAATGGAAGTTCTGGAGGAGGTGGAGTGCGTGGGTGGTGTCACGGTCTTAGGTATGGGAGTTCCTGGACCAAGGGGGAGAAAATAGAGTTGAAATAGGTGGAGATAAGTTCGGTGGGGGAGGAGCAGGCGGAGACAATGCGTCGACCAGGGCAGTCAGGTTTGCTGGAAAAGCTCAGCATGTCTGGCAACATCTGTGAAGGAGAAAACAGAGTTAACGTTTCAGGTCCGGGGACCCTTCCTCAGAACTTCAGTACACTGCCGACACTGAGGTGTTATCTCACTCCAACCCTCTCAGTGCTGCAATAACCCAGATTTGATCCTCTATTCGCGTGGCATTCCCTCAGGACGGATCCTGTAATCGTGTGGCGCTACCTCAGTAATGATCGTTCGACAACACTGCCCTTCCGCATTATTGACTGTTTGACAAACAGGCACTGCCTCACATCTGACTTGTTGACTATGAGGTACTAATTGAATCTTACTATCTCGTAGTGCTTTACTCGGGGCTCTGTTATTCAGTGTTGATTTAGAGTGGGCCTTGTGTTTTAGCTTTCATTAACTGGAGGCTCTGTGTTTTAGGTTTTTTTATTGCTGTCGTCTGTTTGAGGTTTTAGGGGGATTTTCGAGAGGATTTACAGGGTTTATTTACAGGGAGCTCTGTACTTTACACTTTATTTTCGGCGGGATCTGACTTTTGTGGTTTCTTTACTGGGTGTTGTCCCGGCCCCAGCCTCCGTCCCCAGCTTGTCCGAGCCCCGCCCCCATACCACGGAACTGACCCTCACACCGGCCCACAGCCTGTCCCGTCTCCAGGCCCTAACCCCAGACTGTTCAGGACCCGGCCGCGGCCCCCAAGCCCCGACACGAATCCCAGCCTGTCCTGGACCGGAACCCAAGCCCCCAACCCCCACAACAACCCGAGCCTGTTGCGGCCCCAAAAATCATCAAAAACGTAGCCCCAATCCTAACCCTAAACCTGGCCCCTCACCCCAGACTCGAGCCTTCAGACCCCAGCCGAATCCCGGCCGACAATCTGTCGCAGCCCTGGCCTGGCCCGGCCCAACACAATCCGGGGCCCCAGCCCAGACCATCACCGGAAACTTAGCCTTAGCATCGGCCCTACACACCGGCCCCAGATCCCAGCTTTCAGCCCCTGTCCCGGCCGTAACCCGAAACCGGCCCCAGACCCCAGCCACCAGGCTGTCGCAGCCCCGACACTGCCGTAGCTTTTCCCCGACCCCAAACCTAACCCCAGACTATCCTGGCCGCAGCCCCAAGTCCCCGACTCCCACCCCAAACCCCAGCCTAACCCGGCCGCGACCCCCAGTCCCTGACCCCAATCCTAACCCCAGACTGTCCCGGCCGCGGACACCAGACACTGACACTAACCCACAGCCCTCGGCCAGAAGCCTGTCGTGGCCTCAGCCCAGGCACCCAGCCCTGATCCTACCCCACCCTGCCCAGATGCCAGCGACCTAGACCCAGACCCAGACCCAGCCATCAGCGCCCACCAGACCAACACTCCCCCGCAACCTGTCGCAGGCCGGACCCTGACTCAAACCCCAACCACGGCCCTGAACCTGACACCGACCTCGACCCCGACCCCAACCCAGAACCGGTTAAGGTCCCAGCAGCCAGCCCGCAGCCCCGACCCCAAGCACTGCCTGTCCCAGACCTGAGCCCCTACCTAACTCTAATCCCAACCTCAGCCTGGCCCAGCCCCCATCTTTTGCCCTAATACCAGCCTGTCACTCTCCTGGCCCCGACTGTCCTGTGCCCCGGTCCTCGGCCATCCGACCATCCCCTCCTCACTCCCCCGACTGAGATTGTCCCGGTCCTGGTCCCAGCCCCCAACTACAGCCTCAACCCTGACCTCCACTCTAACCCTAGTCTCAGCCTTCATCCTAACCATAGCCCCACCCTGAGACCCATCTGGCCTTAACCCTAATCGGTCTGAAGGTAACTACTGAGGAAGTGCCTCAATGGTCAATACTCACGCAGGGCCTCAATGTAAAGGGGACAGAATTGACAGCCTTATTGTCAGAGGGTCAGTGACAGTGCTTCACAGTAGTGTCACTGCTGAGGGGCGATCTCACTGTTAGAGGGTCCAGTGGGCGCACAGTCTCAATGTAATGGGGTGAGAAATAAGGCAGTGAAACACATTTGCAGGACCAGTACAGAGATAGTCTTGGACAGTCAGAGGGTCAGGATTCAGCGAGGGCCTCTATGTAACCGGATCAGAACTGTGGGATAGCTCCATGATTAGCAGGTGAGCACTGAGCTACTGAAGCACTGTCACAGCATCAATACGGAGGCAGTGCTTCTTTCGAAAGATGTCCGAATTGAAAGGACGCCACACAATTAGAGTGTCATGACTGTGATATTATGATCAGCGGGTCAGTACTAAGGGATTGCCTTATTGTCAGTGTGTCAGTTCTGAGGCAGTGTTCATTTGTCAGAGGGTTCATCTTGTGGGAATGACTCATTGTCAGAGTTTGTGTTCTGAGGCAGTTCCTCAGTTTAACGGTGTGGGAATTGAGGGTTTGCTGCACAGAGAGGGTCAGTGCTAAGGTATTGCAGCTGTATCAGAGGATCAGCGCTGAGGCATTGCCTCACGATAAAGGCGTCAAAACTGAAGGAGTGTGAAACGATTACAGTGTCACTAAGACATTGCAGCACTGTGACAGTGTCAGAACTGATGGACTGTTTCATTGTCAGAGGGACATTACTGAGGGATTGAAGCACTGTCAGAGCTTCAGTGCAGAGGGAGTGCTTCATTGTCAGACGGTCACTACTACAGGAGTGCATTACTGTCAGACAGAGCCAGTTCCTAATTATCCAGGTGTCAGAACTGCGGCAGTGCCTCATTGTAAGGGCATCAGAATTGAGGGCGACTTCACATTTAGAGGGTCAGTCCTGAGGGAGGGCTTCATTATTATTGTGTCAGTACTGAGGGCACCGGCATACTGTCAGCTGGTCAGTTCTAAGACAGAGTCTCTTTGTCAGTGGGTCAGCACTGAGGCTGTGCTTCAGTGTAATGGTGTCAAAATGGAGGGTTTGCCACAGACTGACATTAAGTACTGAGGTATTTCAGCTCTGTCAGGGTTAGAACCCAGGCAGTACCTCATTAACAAAAGATCACTTCTGCAGCAGTGAGAGAGGGTCAGACTGAACGAGTGCCTCCTTGTCAGAAGCTCAGTTCTGACACACCGCTCCTTTGTCAGAGGGTCATTGGTGAGGCAGTGCCTCTTTGTAATGGGATCAGAATTGTCAGGGTGCCAGCACTGAGCGAGAGCCTCATGATCAGAGGTCAACACTGAGATCGCGTCTTATCAGTGATTAATTCCTGAGAGTGTGCTTCATTGTCAAAGAGTCCATTCTGAGGGAGGGCATCATGTGAGAATAAAAAGGGAGATCCTTATTCTCAGACGGGAAATGCAGGGTTACAGGGATAGGTTAAGGGCATGGGTCAGATGCGCTTAGGAGGGTCAGTGTGGACTTGGGCTTAATGGCCTGTTTTACACTGTGGGGATTCTATGATTCTGATGAGAGGATCAGTACTGTGGCATTTCAGCACTGTTGGAGGGTAAGATCAGTGGGAGTGCATAATTATCAGAGGGTCAGTACTGAGGCTGAGGCAGAGCCAGGGACATATAGAACAGTGAGGCTCTGGACTGACATTCCAGTCCCACCTCAGAACTGATCTTCTGACAGAGCTGCAGTTCCTCAGTACTGATTCTGTAATCGTGAGGCACAACCTAAATCCTGACCCCCGTTTCAATGAGGCACTGGCACAACATTGACTTTCTGACAATGAGGCACTCCCCCAGTACTGACCCAGTGACTATAATGTACTCCCACAGTTCTGACGCTATGTCAACGAGGTCTGAAGTCATACGACACCAGTTTATAGTCCAACACGTTTATTTGAAAACACAAGCGTTTGGAGCCTCACTCCTTCTTCAGTCCAACATCGACACCTCCATATCACGGCAATGAGATCTGACAGTGCTTCCGTTCCTTTGGACTAAACCGCTAATCATGTGGCCCTCCATCCATTCTGATCCCATTACATTGAGGCACTGCTTCAGAATGGACCTTTCGTACTCACCCACTGACAGTGCTGACTACATGTACTGACTGTCTAAAATATGAGCACTCCCTTGATTCTGACTCTCACAATGAGGTACTGAGCGGGTACCCGCTCAGTACCAATTCTGTGGCAGTGAAGCACTTCCAATAACTGACCTGCTGACAACGAGGCAGTCCCTCAGGACTAACCTTCTGATAGATCTGCAATACCTCCGCACTGATCATCTAAACGTGTGAGACCCCTTCAATTCTTACCCTCTTCAAATGAGACAGTTCCTCAGTAATGACCCTCTGGCAATGCCTCAGAACTGACCCACTTAGAGTGCTGCACTACCACAGAACTGAGCATCTAAGCATGTGGCACACTCCGATCTGACCCCCTTACAGTCAGGTACTGCCTCTGTATTGAACCTCTGATAATGATGCACACCCTCTGTGCTGTACCTTTGACAAACAGGCACTGACTCAGTAATGACTCCCGATGTTGAGGCATTCTATCGGGACTGAACATATGATATTAAGGCACCTGCTCAGTACTGACCATATGATAAGGAAGCATTCCCACAGTTCCAAACCACTGACAGTGCTGTAATACCTCAGGACTGACCCTCCCATCATGTGACACTGCTTCAATTCTGACATCTGCACAATGAGGCACTGCCTCAGTATTGACCCTCTGACAATAATGCACTCCCACAGTTCTGACTCTCTGACAATGAGGCATTCATTCAATGTTTACACTGTGATAGACCTGCAAAATCTCAGTACTGGCTGTCCAATCAAGAGGCACATCCTCAATTCGAACCCTGTTACAATGAGGTACTGATTCAGTATTGACTCTCAGCGTCTGTGTCATTTTAAACCCGATGTTATCTGTCTTCGGAGAGTCCACAAAACCATTTTGAAGTCAAAGTAATCCTTTGAAAGATGGTTAAGTAGTAATAGTGTTGTTTTATTGGTGTTTATAATAAATTTCAGGTAATTTTTGGACATACCAAATCGCAAAATTACAGAAGGGGAAAGAGGCCATTTGGCCCATCATACTGACTTGTCTCTATCATCTCATGCAAAACCTTTTTCCGCCTATCACCTGCACACCATTTTCATCCAATTCCCTCTGTACGTCTCCATTGCACCGCATTCATCACATTTACTGCAGTGCACGCCATAACCGAACGACACACTCTGTGATAAAGCTACTATACGAGCAGGGACATCTTCTCCCGATCTACTCTGTTGAACTCTCTCACGATTTCAAAAATCCGCAATTCCATCTCCTCTCAGCCTGCTATTGAGAGAGAACAGTCCCCAACTCTTCAATATATTCTTGTATCTGAAGCTTTTCCTACCTGGGACCATTCGAGTAATAAACAGCACATCAATGCAGTTGCCTTTTTCCTATAATGTGCAGGCCACAACTGTGCACAATACTCCAGCTGAAATTGAACTTACCTTGCAGAAGTTCAAAATCGTCAACTTCTTACTCGTATACTCTATACCCCTATTAATAAAGGCTGTATGCTTCATTTATTGCTCTCTCCAGCTGTACTGCTACCATCATTTCAACTGTGCACGTCCATACTCCTATTTTACGTTGGTCGGAAAAACACTTGAAAGACAAAGTGCATCACCTTATACTTCTCCGCATTGTACCTCATACTCCACCGATCTGCCCACTCCATCAACTTTTCAATGCACTTTTGGAGTTCCACACTATTCTTCTCACAATTTACAATTCTCAAGTTTAATGGCATCTGATAACTTGGAAATTGTCCCCTGCACACCACGATCAAGATAATTAATTATCTATCTGGTCAGTATGGACGAGTCGGACCAAAGCGTCTGTTTTCATACTGTACATCTGCGATTCTATGACTCCATGTTACACTGACAATAAAGCACTTTCTCAGTAATATCCTCTGAGAACGAGGCACTCCCACACTGCTGCAAATACCTCAGTACCAACCCTCTTAATATGTGGCACTCCCTCAGTTCTAACCCATTGACCGTGACACAATGCCTCTGGACTCACTCTCTAATCAGTTGGCACTCCCTCAATTCCAACACCTACACAATGAGGCACTGCCTCCGTATTGACCCACTGACTCCTACACATCAGAATCACTGACAGTCCTGTATTGTTAGTCCTGACCCTTTAATCATTTCGCACTCCCTCAATCCTGACCCCATTACATTGAGGAACTGCCTCAGTATTAACCCACTGGCCATTAGTGGCCCCCTCTTTACTGAACCTCTGACTGTGCTTCAATACCTCAAGACTGACCCTCTGTCAATAAAGCATTCCCTCAGTTCGACCTTCTGTAAGTGCTGCAATACCTCAGCACGGGTCCTGTAATCAAGTGGCACTCCTTCAATTCTAACCCCTTTAGGATGTGGCACTGCCTCAATGTTGATCCTCTGACAATGAGGCACCCTCTCAGTACTAAATGTCTAATTATGTGGCATACCCTCAATTCTGAACACTTTACAATGAGGGGATGTTCACTGATGATTGCACAATGTTCAGAACCATTCGCACCTCCTCAGATACTGAAGCAGTCCTTGATCAAATGCAACAAGACATGCCTTGGGCCAACAAGTGCAAATAACATTTGTGTCACACAATACAAACATCAACAATAAGAGACAATCCAACCACTGCCCCTTGGCATTCTACAGTGTTACCATCACTGAATACCCACTATCAACATCCTGAGGGTCATCATTGACCAGAAACTCTGCTGCACTCACCACAGAAACACAGTGCAAGAGCAGGTCAGAAGCTAGGAATACCACGGGGAGTAATTCTCCGGCTGACTGCTCAAAGCCTGTCCACCATCTTCAAGGCACAAGTGAGGAGTGTGATGGAATAGTCCCCACTTGTCTGGTTCAGTGCAGCCCCAACAGCACAAGAAGCTTTAAACCATCCAGGACAAAGGAGCACGCTTGACTGGCACTGCATTCACAAATATCCACTCCCTTTACCACCGACAGTCAGTAGCAGCAGTGTGTGCTATCGACAAGATGCTCTGCAGAAATTCACTAAAGATCCTCAGACAAACCCACGACCACTTCCGTCTGGAAGAACAAGGGTAGCATGTCAGAAATGCCACCTTCAAGTTCCCCTCCAAGCCAGTCACCATCCTGACTTGGAAATACATTGAATGCAACTGTGAAGGAAGACACCAAGAGGGAGAAAGAGAGAAAGAAAATCTGAGAGAAATTACAAATGCTGTCGCCAAACTAAAATTGTAATCTTCAAATATCCTAAATAATAGCACCAGAGCAGAGAGGGGCAACCATTTGATACTCAATGTCACTATAACACAAGTTAACAGAAACATGTCACCCCCAGGACATACAGAAGAAAAATACCCTCTTCTGTAAATAATACACAAGATTTATCTGTTCCCGTGATGGCAGGCATGGTCTTTTTGAAGAAGGTTCTTTCTGAAAGATGGCTCCTTCACCACCACTCTGTACCAGCATGGGAGTGTGTGTGTCGTGGGAGTGGCTAGGTTAATGCTGATCTTCTGTTTCCTTCACTGGCTGAATGTTAAAAAGAATGCATCAGTTAGTCAAGTGACCAACTCCCCATGGGATTGGCGGGGAGGAGGAGTGGAAGAGGTTAAGAGATAATTGTGCGTTGAGAAAACCATCCAAATTGGGGGAGTTATGTTTGAGGCTAATAGTGTCAGAATTCTGTTGGGTGGGGTGGAGGACAAGGAAAGATGCAGCAACCGTCTGCTCATGTTGTGGGATACTGTTGCACCTGTCAGAGCAGGACATGGAGAGGAAGCAACATAATGAATGCATATGGAACTGAAACATCAAATTTGCAGGGCAACAACAGTTCCACCTCCAAGGACTTGGTTGTAAATGCCTCAACAACTGAACAGACCGGCAAATTCCAGGAGAGCTAGTCACTCGGCAGACTTTTCATCATTCAGAAGGCTAAAGACAACCTGAGCTTCTGAATCTCTCCACATTAAGACACAAGTAAGGCGTGTGATGGAATATTCCCTACTCGCGTGGAGAGGAGAAGCTCCAACAACACAAGAAGCTCAACACTGTTCAGGACAAAGCAGCCCACTTAATTGGCACCACATCCACAAACATTCACTCCCTCCACCACCAACACTTAGTAGCAGCAGTGTGTACCATCTGCAAGGTACACTGCAGAAATTCCACAAAAATCCTCAGACAGCACTTTCCAAACACGTGTCTACTTCCATCTGGAAGGACAAGGGGAGCAGATACATGGGAATACTACTCCCTACATGATCCCCTCCAAACTGTAAATATGTCACCATTCCTTCACTGTCGCTGGGTCAAAACCCTGGACCTCCCTTCCTAATAATATTGTCCTTACGAGCAGAGTGGCCAGTGGTTAGCACTGCTGCCTCACAGCGCCAGAGATCTGGGTTCAATTCAGTCTCAGGTGACTGTGTGTGGGGGATGCACATTCTTCCCATGTCTTTGTGGGCTTCCACCAGGTGGTCCGGGTTCCTCCTACAGACTAAAAATGTGTGGATTAGGTGAATTGGCCACGCTAAATTGCCCATTGTGTCCAGGGATGAGTAGTGATGTCTATTATCCATGGGAAGTGCAGGGTTACAGGGATAGGGTGTGGGTGGTTGAGGTCCGTCTTGTGGAATGCATTTTGGAGTCGTTATGGACTTGTTGGGCCAAATGGCCTATTTCCACACCGGATGGATTCTAATGATTGTGTGTCAACTGTCAGCACAAGGACTGGAGTGGTCCAAGAAGGCAGCTGAACACCACCCTCTCATGGGGTAACTAATGGCAGCCAATAAAGCTGGAAAAGCCAGCGATCTTCAGATATCACAAATGAATTTTAAAAACTCTGAAGTCCTCACCCTTAGGGTCATTCCAGTCAATCTTCTCTCATTTGGTTCATAGAAACATAGAAGAATAGGAGTGAGCACTTCGAGCCTGTTCCACCTTTCAACATGATCATGGCTGATCATTGAACTCACACTGTTTCTACCCACTGTCTTCATTCTCTTTAGTCCTAAGCACCATATCCAATTTCCCTTTGAAAATAGTCAATGGTTTGACCTCAACAGTTCCCAGACAGAATTTCACAGGCTGACCTCTGTGTGGGTGAAGACATTTCTCCTCATTTCCAAAATGATCACCTTTTCCTCCTTGACTCTAAGCCCTATTTCTGGACTCTGAAGTCAGTGAGGACATCCTTACTGCATCTACCTTGTCCAGTCCTCTTTAAATTTATAGGCTTCCATCAGATGCCCGTTCTTCTTTTAAACTCCCACGAATACAGCCCGAACTGATCCAGTCTCCCTTCATCTCTCAATACCACCATCCCAGAAATCACTCTGGTAAATCTTTCACTCACTGTCACCATAACAAATCCATGAATCCCCTCAATAAGGCAGCCAACGAACCATCTGCCTTGTTCACCACCTGCAGTAGGGTCAGGGTCAGGGTCATACTTGCTTTCAGCGACAGGTACAAGGACATTAAGGACTCAGTGCACCCCTCCCTTTCCCAATCTGTCACCCTTCAGATAATATATGGCTATTCAGTTTTTGCCCCTGAAGGAGATAACTTCACATTTATGCGAGAGGTGGTTCATCTGCTACGTACTTAACCACTCATCAACTCAACTCAACCTGCCCTGAGAACCACCATATCATGGCCCCAACAGACAGGGTAACATACAGAGCCAAGACTGAGGAACAAGCCTCACGGAAGACTTCGTTCAAGGCTCAACAACGATGGTATACCCAGAAACAGCCTACCAACCTCAGGTGTGCACCAGATTAAAAGTATAGAACTATGGACGAAGAAAGAGCAGGTGTTCGGCAACTAATTATTCACTTGGAACCATGTGACCACGAGTCCGTGTCCAAACTCCACGGGAGCAAAAGGTGGCGGGCGCGACAGTTTAAAAAAATCAGATGACAAGGTCTGTGCATGACCCCCGCCTACGAACGACAGAGTCTCGCCCGTGAGGACCGGGGCGACGCCAATGACGTGCGGTTGCTCCAATCAGCGGAGGCAGGGGAAGCTGACTCCCCAACCCTACCCCTGTAACCCTGCACTTCCCATGGATAATTCACATAACTCGTCATCCCTGGACACAATGGGCATTTTAGCGTGTCCAATTCACCTAATCCACATATCTTTAGCCTGTCGGAGGAACCCGGAGCACCTGGAGGAAACCCACAAAGAAATGGGAAGAATGTGCATCCCCCACACACAGTCACCTGAGACTGAATTGAACCCAGATCTCTGGTGCTGTGAGGCAGCAGTGCTCACCAGTGGCCACTGTGCTGCTCGTATGGAAAATATTGTTAGGAAGGGAGGTCCAGGGTTTTGACCTAGCGACAGTGAGGGAATGGTGACAAATTTAAAGTTTGGAGGGGATCTTGTAGGGAATGGTATTCCTATGTATCTGCTGCCCTTATGTTGCGAGATGAAGTAGGCACGTGTTTGGAAAGTGCTGTCTGAGGATTTTTGGTGGAATATCTGCAGTGTACCTTGTAGATGGTACACACTGCTGCGACTAAGTGTTTGTGGTGGAGGGAGTGAATGTTTTTGGATGTGGTGCCAATCAAATGGTCTGCTTTGTCCTCAACTTTGTTGATCTTCTTGTGTTGTTGGAGCTGCACCTGTCCAGGCAAGTGGGGAATATTCCATCACACGCCTGACTTGTGTCTTAATGTGGAGAGATTCAGAAGCTCAGGTTGTCTTTCGCCTTCTGAATGATGAAAAGTCTGCCGAGTGACTACCTCTCCTGGAATTTACCGGTCTGTTCAGTTGTTGAGGCAATTGCATCAAGTCCTTGGAGGTGGAACTGTTGTTGCCCTGTAAATTTGATGTTTCAGTTCCATATGCATTCATTATATTGCTTCCTCTCCATGTCCTGCTCTGAAAGGTGCAACAGTATCCCACTATATGAGCAGACGGTTGCTGCATCTTTCCTCGTCCTCTGTCCCACCCAACAGCATTCTAACAATATTAGTCTCACACGTAACACCCCAATTTGGATGGTTTTCCCAACGGACATTTATATCTTAACCTCTTCCACCCACCCTCCCGGCCATTCCCATGGGGAGTTGGTCACTTGACTAATTGATGCATTCTTTTTAATATTTAGCCAGTGAAGGAAACAGAAGATCATCATTAACCACTGCCCCCACCACCACACCCACACTCCCATGCTGGTACAGAGTGGTGGTGAAGGAGCCATCTTTCAGAAAGAACCTTCTTCAACAAGACCATGCCTGCCATCACGAGAACAGATAAATCTTGTGTATTATTTACAGAAGAGGGTATTTTTCTTCAGTATGTCCCGGGACTAACATGTTTCTGTTAACCTGTGTTTTAGTGACATTGATTATCTAATGTTGCCCCTCTCTGCTCTAGTGCTATTAATTAGTTTAATTGAAGATTACAATTATAGTTCGTCTCCTGCATTTGTAATTTCTCTCAGATTTTCTCACGCTCTTTCTCCCTATTGGTGGATGACTGTCTTCCTTCACAGTTGCATTCAATGTATTTCCAAGTCAGGATGGTAAATGACTTGGAGTTGAACTTGAAGGTGGCATTTCGAATATACTACCCTTGTTCTTCCAGACGGAAGTTGCCGTGGGTTTGTCTGAGGATCTTTAGTGAATTTCTGCAGTGCATCTTGTAGATAACATACACTGCTGCCACTGACTGTCGGTGGTAGAGGGACTGGGTATTTGTAGATGCAGTGCCAGTCAAGCGTGCTGCTTTGTCCGAGATGGTTTAAAGCTTCTTGTGTTGTTGGGTCTGCACTCATCCAGGCAAGTGGGGACTATTCCATCACACTCCTGACTTGTGCCTTGTAGATGGTGGACAGGCTTTGAGGAGTCAGGAGGAGAATTACTCCCTCTGGTATATCCAGCTCCTGCCCTGCTCTTGCACTGTGTTTATGTGGTGAGTGCAGTTGAGTTTCTGGTCAATGATGACCCTCAGGATGTTGATAGTGGGGATTCAGTGATGTTAACACTGTAGAATGCCACGGGAAATGGTTAGATTGTCTCTTATTGGTGATGGTTGTATTGTGTGACACAAATGTGATTTGAACTTGTTGTCCCAAGCCAGGTCTGGCTGCATTTGAACAAGGACTGCTTCAGTATCTGAGGAGGTGCGAATGGTTCTGAACATTGTGCAATCATCAGTGGACATCCCCTCATTGTAAAGTGTTCAGAATTGAGGGTATGCCACAGAATTAGACAATCAGTACTGAGGGGTGCCTCATTGTCAGAGGTTCAACATTGAGGCAGTGCCACATCCTAAAGGGGTTAGAATTGAAGGAGTGCCACTTGATTACAGGACCCGTGCTGAGGTATTGCAGCACTTACAGAAGGTCGAACTGAGGGAATGTTTTATTGACCGAGGGTCAGTCTTGAGGTATTGAAGCACAGTCAGAGCTTCAGTACTGAGGGGACCTCTCATTGCAAGAGGGTTAATACTGAGTCAGTTCCTCAATGTAATGGGGTCAGAATTGAGGGAGTGCGAAATGATTAAATGGTCAGGACTAACAATACAGGGCTGTTAGTGAGTCAGATCTGTAGGAGTCAGAGGATCAATACGGAGGCAGTGCCTCATTGTGTAGGTGTTGGAGTTGAGGGAGTGCCAACTGATTGGAGAGTGAGTCCACAGGCATTGTGTCACGGTCAATGGGTTAGAACTGAGGGAGTGCAACATATCAAGAGGGTTGGCAGTAAGGTATTTGCAGCAGTGTGGGAGTGCCTCGTTCTCAGAGGATATTACTGAGAAAGTGCCTTATTGTCAGTGGAACATGGAGTCATAGAATCGCAGATGTACAGTATGAAAACAGACACTTTGTTCCAACTCGTCCACCCTGACCAGATAACCAAAATTGATCCATTCCGTTTGGCCATATCCCTCAACCCTTCCGATTCGTAGACCCATTCACTTGCCTCTGAAATGTTGTTATTGTGCCATCCTTCACCAATTCCACTGGCAGCTTATTGCATACATGTGCCATCCTCTGTATGAAAATGTTGCCCCTTAGGTCCCTTTTAAAACTTCCCCTCTCAAAATAAACACAAGACCTGCCGTTCTGGAATCCCCTACCTTGAGGAAAAGACCCAGGCTGTTCACCCTATCCATGCTCTCATGATTTTATAAACCTCTATAAGGTCTTTCTCGCCATCTGACACTCCAGGAAGAATGGCCCTCGCCTATTCAGCCTCTCCTTACAGCTCAAGCCCTCCAGCCCGCTGGTCACAGGCCTTCAATCTGAAAAGTAACTCTCGACCACCACCCTCTCTCCTACCTTCTAGTCAATTTTTGTATCCAGGTGGCTCGTTCTACCTGTATTCCATGTGATCTAACCTTGTTATCCAGTCGACCATGCGAACTTTGTCAAACCACTGAATCAAGAGTAGCCGTGCAAAAACATTCCTTTTGTGAAGACGTTCCAGCCCTGGAGGCAGCTACTCTGTTGGCTGAAGGATTTGATAAAAGACTGTACACACAAAAAATACTTCCACTTGGCATTTCTGAGGCCCAGAATGTTGCGTTCATGACTCAGATGCTTGGCAATTGTGGGCTTATGTGTCATTCTGGTTATTACAGAGTACGATCTCGTCTGACATTGTCAAGGAATTGCTGCGTTGCTGGGTATATGATGCAATGAGATTCAGAAATGTATATTAAAAAGCCTGTGGCATTATTCAAAGAAAAAATGCCTTCCTCTTTGTTCAGTTCAATATTTCAATAATGGTGCATAGATATGTTTCAGGCTGGGAAGCAGGTTTGTAGTGGAATTCTCCAGGGGCTGCGACTGGGACGTTTGTCGTTCCTGATAGATAATCAATTATCTTGATCGTGGTGTGCAGGGAACAATTATCAAGTTTGCAGATGCCATTAAACTTGAGAATTGTAAATTGTGAGAAGAATAGTGTGGAACTGCAAAAGTGCATTGAAGAGTTGATGGAATGGGCAGATAGGTGGAAGATGAGGTACAATGCAGAGAAGTGTAAGGTGATGCACTTTGTCTTTCAAGTGTTTTTACTACCAATGTAAAATAGGGGTATGGACGTGCACAGTTGAAATGATGGTAGTGGTACAGCTGGAGAGAGCAATAAATAAAGCATACAGCCTTTATTAATAGGGGTATAGAGTATACGAGTAAGAAGTTGATGATATTGAAGTTCTGCTCGGTAACTTAAATCTCAAATGGAGTATTGTGCACAGTTGTGGCCTGCGCATTATAGGAAAAAGGTGAATGCATTGATGTGCTGATTATTACTAGAATGGTTCCAGGTAGGAAAAGCTTCAGCTGCAAGAATAGATTGAAGAGTTTGGGATTGTTCTCTCTCAACAGCAAGCTGAGAGGAGATGGAATTGAAGTTTTTTGAAATCGTGAGTTTTCTGAACAGAGTAAATAGGGAGAAGATGTCCCTGCTCGGAGAAGAGCTTTATCACACAGTGTGTAATTAGTTATGGAGTGCACTGCTGTAAATGTGATGAATGAGGTTCAACGGAGACGTACAGAGGGAATTGGATGAAAATGGTGTGCAGGTGATAGGCGCAAAAAGGATTTGCATGAGATGGTAGAGACAACTCAGTATGATGGGCCAAATGGCCTCCTTCTTCTTCTGTACTTTTGCGGTTTGGTGTATCCAAAAATTACCTGAAATTTGTTACAAACACCAATAAAACAACACTGTTACTACTTAACCATCTTTCAAAGGATTACTTTGACTTCAAATTGGTTTTGTGGACTCTCCGAAGACATTTAACATCAGGTTTAAAATGACACAGACGCAGAGGTCAACACTGAAACAGTACCTCATTGTAATAGGGTTAGAATTGAGGATGCGCCCCTTGATTGGACAGCCAGTACTGAGATTTTGCAAGTCTATCACAGTGTAAATATTGAATGAATGCCTCAGTGTCAGAGCGTCAGAACTGTGGGAGTGCATTATTGTCAGAGGGTCAGGACTGAGGGACTGCCTTATAGCCAGTGCGTCAGTTCTGAGGCAGTGCCTCAACGCGATAGATTGAGAAATGGGGTAGGAGGCACATGATTAGAAGGTCAGTCGTAAGCTTTTGCAGCTCTATCAGAGGGTCAGTACTCAGCCAGTGCCTCATTGACAGAGGGTCCATACTGAGGTATTGAAGCACTGTTAGAGGGTTAGCACTGAGGAAGTGCTTCCTTGTCAGAGATTCAGAACTGAGAATGTGCCTTATTGTCAGAGGCTCATTCCTGAGGGAGTGCCTCATTGTCAGAGTGACATAATCATATAGCCCTCCCTCACCTCTAAACCTTAATATTGATCCTCTGAGAATTTGGCACTGCCTCAGCACTGACCTTCTTACAATGAGGCACTGCCTCAGGACTGACCTTCTGATAATGAGGTGATTCCTCAGTACTGAACCATTGACAATGTGACACTCCATTAGTATTGACCTTCTGATAATATGGTTCTCCTCAATTACTGACCCTCTGACGGTTCTGCACTGCCTCAGTACTGACCCTCTAAATGTCTGCCACTCCCTCAATTCTAACCTCCTTACAATGAGGCATTACCTCAATACTGACCGGGAAGGTGCCACTGCCTCAGCATTGACTATCTGACAATAAAGTAATCACACTGGACTGACTATTCAACAATGACATACTGCCTCAGAAGTGACCCACTTACAACAAGGCACACACTCAGTACTGAACCACTGATAATGATGCTCTCCCTCAGTACTAAACCTCTGAGAGTGCTGCACTACCACAGGACTGACCCAATTCTGAACACCTTACAATGAGACACCGGCTCAGTATTGACCCTTTGATCATGAGGCACTGACTCAGTTCTGACCCTATTACATTGACAGCGCATCACTTCTTCATTGTTCATTCTCTGGCAGTGCAGAATTCCCGCATGACTGACCCTCTCACAGTGCAGCATGTCTTTAGTACGGAACCTCTGATAGTGCAGCTCCCCTCAGTGCTGTCTCCAACCGTGAAGCATTTTCTTAGTATTGACTCTCTGACAGTATTTAGGGGAGTGCTGCACTGTTGGCGAGTCAGTACTGAGGAAAAGCTACATTGTCAGAAGGCAAATATTAATGGAGTGCTGGGGTCAATTTTAAAGGGGTTTTGCACTGTCGTAAATTCCACGAGGCCGGCGCGGTGGCTCGGTGATTAGCACTGCTGTCTCACAGCGCCAGTGACCCAGGTTCGATTCCACCCTTGGGCGACCGTCTGTGTGGAGTTTGCACATTCTCCGTGTCTGTGCGGGTTTGTGTGTCCTCTGGGTGCTCCGGTTTTCTCCCACAGTCCAAAGATGTGAAGGCGAGGTTGATTGGCTATGCCATAGTGCCCAGGAATGTTTAGGTTCGGTGGCTTAGACATGGGAATGGGCCTGGGTGGGATGCTCTGCGGAGGGGCATTGTGGACTTGTTTGGCTTAATGGCCTGGTTCCAAACTGTAGCGATTCTATGAATCAATATTAAGGGAGTGCTCCAGTATCAGAGGGTCAATAGTAAGGGAACACATCTCACTCAAAAGGTCAGTCGTCAGGTTAGTGCTGAGGGAATACCGGTATATCAGAGGGTTAACATATGGCAGAAATGCACTGTCAGATGGTCAGCCACCACTACTCCAGAGTATGTTGTACTGTTGGAGGGTCAGTACTGAGGGAGTGCCTCATAGTCAGGAGGGCCAGCTCGCTGGCAGTGCTTCTTTGTCAGTGTGCCACTCCCTTAACGCTGAAACTCTGACAGTGCAGCACACCCTTAATATTGACCCTGTGACCTTGCAGCATTCCCTTTATATTGGCCTTTCAAAAGAGCGGCACTCCCTCAGTGAAGACAGTCTGACAATGCAGCTTTCCCCCACTACTGAGCTTCTGACAGCGCAGCATTCTGTCATCATTGACCCTCTGACAGTGTTGCACATGCTTCATATTGACCCTCCAATATTGTGGTACTCCCTCAGTGATGATACTTTGACAATGCAGTACTCCCTCAATACTAACTCTCTGATTAAGCACTCCCTCAGTGCTAAGCCTCTGACAATGGAGCATTCTCTCATTACTGACCCTTTGCTGTGCTGCTCTGCCTGAGCACTCACTCGCTGAAGTTGCAGTACACCATCAATAGTTGCCCTCCGAAAATGCACCACTTCCTTAATACTGACCCTCGATAGTGGAGCATGCCCTTAATATGGACCCTCTGATAGCGTAGCATTTTTTCAGTATTTGCCTGCTCACAGTGCAGCACTCCCCTAATATCAAAGCTCTGAGGGTGAAATACTCCTTTAATATTGACCATCTGAGAGTGCAGCATTCCCTTGGTGCGAACTCTCTGCAAGTGCAGTAATCCCTTATTATCGGACCACAAGCAGTGTGGCACTCCCTGAATACTGGCCCACCAACAGTGCAGCACTCCCTGAATTTTGGCCATCGAGAATGCCCTTAATATTGACCTGTTTACAGTGCAGTACTCTCCTAATATCAAACCTCTATCAGTGGGTCCGCACTGTGGGAATACCCCATTGTCAGCAGGTCAATTGTGAGGCAGTGTCACTTTGTCAGAGGGTCAATATTGAGGTAATGCCTCATTTTAAGAGGGTCAGAATTAAGGAAGTGCCTCACAACACAGAGTCAGTACTGAGGTAGTGTCGCACTGTCAGAGGATCAGTTGAGGGAATGCCTTGTTGTCAGCGCGTCAGTTCTGAGGCAGTGCCTCCATGTAATGGATTTAGAATTGAGGGAGGATGACATGATTAGAAGGTCAGTAGTAAGGTATTGCGGTCAGAGTGTCACTACTAAGAGAGTACATCATAGTCAGAGGGTTTGTATTAAGGTATTGAAGAACTGTCAGAGGCTAAGTATTGAGGGAGTGCTTCCTTGACACTGACTCCCTCTGCAGGGCTATCATGTCATTTCTGGAGAGTCATTCTTGAAGGAGTCACCCATTGAGAAAGAACCAGTTCTGATGAAGGGCCTCATTATCAGAGGATCACTGCTGAAGGGGTTGTAAGTGGGTCAATTCTGAAGCAGTGCCTCATTGTAAGGGGGTCAGAATTGAGGGTGAGCCTCACGACTGAAGAGTCAGCACTGATGTACTTCAGCTCCACCAGAGGGTCAGTTCTGAGGCAGTACCTCACGACTGGAGGGTCAGCCCTGAAATACTGCTACATTGTCAGAGTGTCAGTTCTGAGGCAGTGTCTCTTTGTCAGAGTGTCTGTAGCTGTTCTGCAAAGCAGTCACCCAGTCTGCACTTCATTTCCCTCATGAGATGCTGTCAGTGGGTCGATTGTCAGGCAGTGCCTCAATGGAATGGGATCAGAAGTTAGAGGATCACATTTAGAGGATCAATACTGAGGACTGCAGCACTATCAGAGGGTAAGTACTGAGGGAGGGCCGAATCGTCAGCGGGTCAGTACAGAGGCAGTGCCTGTTTGTAAGGGGGTCAGTCTGTTCTGAGGATTGTTACCGGGTCAGTACTGAGGGAGTGCCTCATTGTCAGAGATTCTATTCTGAGGCAGTGCCTCAATGTAATGGGGATGGATTGAGGGAGGACCATATGAGTAATGGGTTATCTCTGAGGGAGTGAACCGCTGTCAGACGGTCCAAACCGTGAAGTGCATCATAGTCAGAGCGTCAATACTGATTCAATGGTCAAAATTGGGGAGTGCCACACGGTTCGAGAGTCAGTGCTGAGGTATTGTGGCAGTGTCAGAGGGTCAGAACTATGGGAGTGCGTTATTGTCAGAGTTGCAAGCTGAACTAGTGCCTCATTTAAGGGGGTCGGAATTGAGGAAGTTCATCATGTTTACAGGATCATTACTGAGGAAGGGCCCCGTAATCAGCAGATCAGCATAGAGGGAGTACCTTATTATCACGAGGTCAGTTCTGAGGCAGTGTCTCATTGTTAAAGGATGATCTGTAAGGGAGTGACTCGTTGTTAGAGGATCCATTCCGAGGCAGTCCCTCAATGGGATGGAGTAAGAATAGAGGGAGTGTCAAATGTCAGGGGCTCAATATTGAGGTATTGAAGAACTGTTAGAGTATCAGTACTGGGGTAATGCAGCACTGTCAGAAGGTCAGAATGATGGGAATGCCTTATCGTCAGCGGGTCAGTTCTGAGGCATTGCCTAATTGCAAAGGGATTAGAATTGAGGGAGTTTAGATGGTCAATACTGAGGTAATGCATTACTGTCAGAGGGTCAGGATCGAGCGAGTGACTCATTATGAAAGGGGCTGTACTGAAGGAGTACCTTATTGTCAGTCGATCAGTTCTGAGGCATTACCTCTTTGTCAGAGGATCTGTTCTGAGGGATTGCCTCATTGTCAGAGGATCTGGAGTGAGGCACTGCCCGGATGTAATGGGGTCAGAATTGAGGGTATGCCACAGGATTAGAGGATCAGTACTGAAGTAGTGCAGTACTGTCAGAGGATCAGTACTGAGGGAGTGCCTCATTGTCAGAGGGTCAGTACTGAGATAATTGAGCACTGTCAGTAGGACTCTGGGCTTCAGTTACGAGAAGATCAGAGTAAAAAAGCATGAAAGTCATGCTATAAAGTCGTGCTTTCAGCTCCAGTTGAGTACATAGTGAATTCTGAACACCATATTATAGGAAGGACATTAAGTCCCTGGAAAGGGAGGAAAGGAAATTGAGCAGAATGACAGCAGCACTACGTCCAGGAGGTGGAAGCATACTTGGATATTTGTGCCCCTGCCTTTAAACTCAATTGCAGTAAAAGATAAATTGTGAGTGTTTTAGATCGTTAAATGGTCTTCAGATTGGTTTCACAGGTCGGCGCAATATCGAGGGCCGAAGGGCCTGTACTGCGCTGTAATGTTCTATGTAATGTTCTATGTTCTAACCTGTTGAAAGGGGGAGACAGGAATGTGGGCTAAAAGGTCAAGACAAAGTTACAGGGTGAGGGAGATTAAAGATCAAATTCACCATTGAACTCAAAGCAAAGGTAACGAAAACAGAAGCTGTTGGAAAAGTTCAGCAGGTCTGGCAGCCTCTGTGGAGGCAAAAAAACAGAGTTAAAGTTCCAGGTCCGGCGACCCTTCCACAGAACACAAAGGCAGTGGTAATCGTTGTTGAGAAAGTCAAAACATTGGCCTACATTGAATACTGAGTTCAACAGCTTTCGACCCATTAACACAGTCCTCTGATTGGATATACTTTCCCCGAGTGATTGCATCCCGTCTTCATGCTTTACTTCCTTTTCAATCAGATCTTCATTCTACCATTCACACCTGCTCTGGAGCAATGTTTTACCTCTCCTCTACAACCTTTACCACTCTCTTTCCCCTTTTATTCGTTGGCACACTTTGATCTGCAAACCCCCTCACTCTCTAATTTAAGCTAATAATCCATTCTGTTCCATGTATTTTTCTATCCGCTTTCGACAGAATCATATCCATCAAATTTCCACTTCACTTCAATTGCAAAACGTTTCACTGGACTCAAAACAGTACCTTCCTCTTTCCACAGAGCGGGGCGGGGGTGTCGGTGCCTCGGGAGGGGCCGCATTATCGAGCGGGGTGGTGCGGGGAACGGTGTCGTTGCTGACGGTGATGGTTCAGAATTTGAAAACAAGAGACCTCGCGCTTGCGGATCACGCACCTATCTACACCTCCGCTGTCGTTCCGCCGAACACCTGGTCTTTCTTCGTCCATAGTTCAACACTGGTGCACACCTGAGGTTGGAAGGCTGTTTCTGGGTATACCATCTTTGTTGAGCCTTGCACGAAGTCTTCCGTGAGGCTTGTTTCTCCGTCTTGGCTCTGTATGTTACCCTGTCTGTTGGGGCCATGATATGGTGGCTGTCAGTGCAGGTTGAGTTGAGCTGATGAGTGGGTAAGTACGCAGCAGATGAACCATCTCTCTGATAAATGTGAAGTTATCTACTTTAGGGGCAAAAACTGAAATGCCATTTAATATCTGAAGGGTGATAGATTGGGAAAGGGAGGGGTGCACTGAGACCTTCTTGTCATTGTACCTGTCGCTGAAAGCAAGTATGACCCTGACCCTGACCCTGACCCTGACCCTGACCCTGACCCTATTGCAGGTGGTGAATAAGGCAGATGGCTTGTTGGCTGCCTTATTGAAGGGATTCATGGATTGGTTATAGTGACAGTGAGTGAAAGATTTACCAGAGTGATTTCATGAATGGTGGTATTGAGAGATGAATGGAGACTGGATCATTTAGGGTTATATGCGTTGGAGTTGAAAAGAAGAACGGGCACCTGTTGGAAGCCATAAATTTAAAGAGGACTGGACAAGGTAGTTGCAGTAAGGATGTCCTCAATGACTTAGGAGTCCAGACATAGGGTTTAGAGTTAAGGAGGTAAAGGAGATCATTTAGGAAATGAGAAGAAATGTCTTCACCCAGACAGAGGTCAGCCTGTGGAATTTTGTCTGGGAACTGTTGATGTCAAACCATTGACTATTTTCAAAGAGAAATTGGATATGGTGCTTAGGACTAAAGAGAACAAAAACAGTGGGTAGAAACAGCGTGAGTTCAATGATCAGCCATGATCACGTTGAAAGGTGGAACAGGCTTGAAGTGCTTAAGCTTATTCTCCTATGTTTCTATGAACCAAAGGAGACAAGATTGACTGGAATGACCCCAAGGGTGAGGACTTCCGGGTTTTTAAAATTCATTTGTGAGATCTAAAGATCGCTGGCTTGTCCAACTTTATTGGCTGCCATTAGTTGCCCCATGCGAAGGTGGTGTTGAGCTGCCTTCTTGAACCACTCCAGACATTGTGCTGACAGTTGACCCACACTCATTAGAATCCCTACATTGTCGAAACAGGCCATTTGGCCCAACAAGACCATAATGACTCCAAAAAGCATTCCACCAGACTGACCCCACCTCTCCCCACCCCCACGGCCATCCCGCCACCACCCTATCCCTGTAACCCTGCACTCCCCATGGATAATTCACATAACTCCTCATCCCTGGACACAATGGGCAATTCAGCGTGGCCAATTCATCTCATCCACACATCTTTAGTCTGTCGGAGGAACCCGGAGCACCTGGAGGAAACCCACAAAGGCATGGGAAGAATGCGCACACACCCACACACAGTCACCTGAGACTGAATTGAACCCAGATCTCTGGTGTTGTGTGGCAGCAGTGCTAACCAGTGGCCACTGTGCTGCTCGTAAGGAAAATATTGTGAAGAAGGGAGGTCCAGGGTTTTGACCCAGCGACAGTGAAGGAATGGTGACATATTTAAAGTTTGAAGGGGATCTTGTCGGGAGTGGTATTCCTATGTGTTCGCTGCCCTTGTCCTTCTGGATGTAAGTAGTCACGTGTTTGGAAAGTGCTGTCTGAGGATTTTTGGTGGAATTTCTGCAGTGTACCTTGTCGATGGCACACACTGCTGCTACTAAGTGATGGTGGTGGAGGGAGTGAATGTTTGTGGATGTGGTGCCAATCAAGTGGGCTGCTTTGTCCTCAACTTTGTTGATCTTCTTGTGTTGTTGGAGCTGCATCTGTCCAGGCAAGTGGGGAATATTCCATCACACGCCTGACTTGTGTCTTCATGTGGAGAGATTCAGAAGCTCAGATTGTCCTCAGCCTTCTGAATGATGAAAAGTCTGCCGAGTGACGACATCGCCTGGAATTTGCCGGTCTCTTCAGTTGTTGAGGCATTTGCACCAAGTCCTTGGAGGTGGAACAGTTGTTGCCCTGTAAATTTGATGTTTCAGTTCCATATGCATTCATTATGTTGCTTCCTCTCCATGTCCTGCTCTGACAGGTGCAACAGTATCCCACAACATGAGCAGACGGTTGCTGCATCTTTCCTCGTCCTCTGCCCCACACAACAGCATTCTGACAATATTAGCCTCATACATAACTCCCCCAATTTAGAACATAGAACATAGAACATAGAACATTACAGCTCAGTACAGGCCCTTCGGCCCTCGATGTTGCGCCGACCTGTTAAACCAATCTGAAGCCCATCTAACCCAAACTATTCATTATCATCCATATGTTTATCCAATGACCATTTAAATGCCCTTAAAGTTGGCGAGTCTATCATTTTTGCAGGCAGGGCATTCCACTCCCTTACTACTCTCTGAGTAAAGAACCTACCTCTGACATCTGTCCTATATCTATCACCCCTCAAATTAAAGCGATGTCCCCTCCTGCTAGCCATCAGCATCCGAGGAAAAAGGCTCCCACTGTCTACCCTATCTAATCCTCTGATCATCTTGTGTGTCTCTATCAAGTCACCTCTTAACCTTCTTCTCTCTAACGAAAACAACCTCAAGACCCTGAGCCTTTCCTCATAAGACCTTCCCTCCATACCAGGCAACATCCTGGCAAATCTCCTCTGCACCCTTTCCAATGCTTCCACATCCTTCCTATAATGTGGTGACCAGAACTGTACGCAATACTCCAAGTGCGACCACACCAGAGTTTTGTACAGTTGCAACATGACCTCATGGCTCCGAAACTCAATCCCTCTACCAATAAAACCTAACATACCGCACCCTTCTTAACAACGCTATCAACCTGGGTGGCAACTTTCAGTGATCTATGCACATGGGCACCGAGATCTTTCTTCTCATCCACACTACCAAGAATCTTACCATTAGCCCAGCACTCTGTATTCCTGTTACTCCTTCCAAAGTGAATCACCTCACACTTTTCCGCAGTAAACTCCATTTGCCACCTCTCAGCCCAGCCCTGCAGCTTATCTATGCCCCTCTGTAACCGGCAACATCCTTCCGCACCATCCACAACTCCACCAACTTTGGTGTCATCCACAAATTTACTAACGCATCCTTGTACGACCTCATCCAGGTCACTTATAAAAATGACCAACAGCAGTGGCCCCAAAACAGATCCTTGAGGTACACCACTCGGAACTGAACTCCAGGATGAACATTTCCCATCAACCACCACCCTCTGTCTACTTACAGCTAACCAATTTCTGATCCAAACCGCTAAATCACACTCAATCCCATGCCTCCGTATTTTCTGCAATAGCCTACCATGGGGAACCTTATTAAACGCGTTACTGAAATCCATATACACCACATCAACCGCTTTACCCTCATCCACCTGTTTGGATGGTTTTCCCAACGCACATTTATCCCTTAACCTCTTCCACTCCCACTCCCCGCCAATCCCATGGGGAGTTGGTCACTTGACTAACTGACGCATTCTTTTTAACATTCAGCCAGTGAAGGAAACGGAAGATCATCATTAACCTAGCCCCCCGTACCCCCGCCACCCACAACACACATACGCCCATGCTGGTACTGAGTGGTGTTGAAGGAGCCATCTTTCAGAAAGAACCTTCTTCAACAAGAGCATGCCTGCCATCACGAGAACAGATAAATCTTGTTTATTGTTTACAAAAGAGGGTATTTTACTTTTGTATGTCCTGGGGCTGACATGTTTCTGTTAACTTGCGTTTTAGAGACATTGATAATTTAATGGTTGCCCCTCTCTGCTCTAGTGCTATTAATTAGGATAATTGAAGATTACAATTACAGTTCGTCTCCTGCATTTGTAATTTCTCTCAGATTTTCTCTCGCTCTTTCTCCCGATTGGTGGACGACTGTCTTCCTTCACAGTTGCATTCAATGTATTTCCAAGTCAGGATGGTGACTGGCTTGGAGGGGAATTTGAAGGTGGCATTTCTAATATGCTACCTTTGTTCTTCCAGACGGAAGTGGTCGTGGGTTTGTCTGAGGATCTTTAGTGATGTTCTGCAGTGCATCTTGTAGATAGCATACACTGCTGCTACTGATTGTCGTTGGTAGAGGGAGTGGATATTTGTGAATGTAGTGAAAGTCAAGCGTGCTGCTTTGTCCGAGATGGATTAAAGCTTCTTGTGTTGTTGGGGCTGTCTCATCCAGGCAAGTGGGGACTTGTGCCTTGTAGATGGTGGACAGGCTTTTAGGAGTCAGGAGGAGAATTACTCCCTGTGGTATTCCTAGCTTCTGACCTGCTCTTGCACTGTGTTTATGTGGTGAGTGCAGTTGAGTTTCTGGTCAAAGTTGACTCTCAGGATGTTGATAGTGGGGAGTCAGTGATGTTAACACTGTAGAATGCCAAGGGGCAGAGGTTAGATTGTCTCTTATTGGAGATGGTTGTATTATGTGACACAAATGTTATTTGCACTTTTTGGCTCAAGCCAGGTCTGATTGCATTTGAACAAGGACTGCTTCAGTGTCTGAGGAGGTGCGAATGGTTCTGAACATTGTGCAATCATCAGTGAACATCCCCTCATTGTAAAGTGTTCAGAATTGAGGGTATGCCACATAATTAGACATTCAGTACTGAGGGGGTGCCTCATTGTCAGAGGTTCAACATTGAGCCGTCCACATGCTAAAGGGGTTAGAATTGAAGGAGTGCCACTTGTTCACAGGAGCCGTGCTGAGGTATTGCAGCACTTAGAGATGGTCGAACTGAGGGAATACTTTATTGACAGAGGATCAGTCTTGAGGTATTGAAGCACAGTCAGAGGTTCAGTGCTGATGGGGCCCCTCATGGCCAGTGGGTTACTACTGAGTCAGTACCTCAATGTAATGGGGTCAGAATTGAGGGAGTGCGAAATTATTAAAGGGTCAGGAATAACAATACAGGAATGTCAGTGAGTCAGATCTGTAGGAGTCAGAGGATCAATACGGAGGCAGTGCCCCATTGTGTAGGTGTTGGAATAGAGGGAGTGACAACTGATTAGGGAGTGAGTCCAGAGGCATTGTGTCACGGTCAATGAGTTAGAACTGAGGGAGTGCCACATATTAACAGGGTTGGTACTGAGTTATGTGCAGCAGTTTGGGAGTGCCTCGTTCTCAGAGGATATTACTGAGAAAGTGCCTAATTGTCAATGCGACATGAAGTCATACAATCGCAGATGTCCAGTATGAAAACAGACAGTTTGGTCCAACTCGTCCATACTGACCACATAACCAAAATTAATCTATTCCGTTTGGCCATATCCCTCAACCCTTCCTATTCGTAGACCCATTCACTTGCTCTGAAATGTTGTTATTGTGCCATCCTTCACCAATTCCACTGGCAGCGAATGCACCCTCTGCGTGAAAATGTTGCCCCTTAGGTCCCTTTTAAAACTTCCCCTCTCAGAATAAACACATGACCTCGAATTATGGACTCCCCTACCTTGAGGAAAAGACCCTGGCTGTTCACCCTATCCATGCTCTCATGATTTTGTAAACCTCTATATTGTCCTCCTCGCCCTCTGACACTCCAGGAGGAATGGCCCTAGCTTATTCACCCTCTACTTACAGCTCAAACCCTCCAAAAAGCTGGTCACAGACCTTCAATCTGAAAAGCAACCCTCGACCATCACCCTCTCTCCTACCTTCTAGTCAATTTTTGTATCCAGATGGCACGTTCTCCCTGTATTCCATGTGATCTAACCTTGTTAACCAGTCTACCATGCGAAATTTGTCAAACCACTGAATCAAGATTGGCACCATAGAATCAAGGCTCTCAAACCTACTTTGACTGCAGTCCTTTGAAGAATTCCCTTCTCTTTCCCGGTAGCCGTGCAAAAACATTCCTTTTGTGAAGGCATTCCAGCCCTGGAGGCAGCAGCTCTGTTGGCTGAAGGATTTGATAAAAGACTATACACACAAAGCACTTCCACTTGGCATTTCTGAGGCCCAGAAGGTTGCGTTCATGACTCAGATGTATGGCAATTGTTGGCTTATGTGTCATTCTGGTTATTACAGAGTATATTCTTGTCTGACATTGTCAAGGAATTGCTGCGTTGCTTGATATATGATGCAATGAGATTCAGAAATGGATATTAAAAAGCCTGTGGCATTATTCAAAGAAAGAATGCCTTCCACTTTGTTCAGTCCAATATTTCAATTATTGTGAAAGGATATTTTTCAGGCTGGGAAGTAGGTTTGTAGTGGAATTCTCCAGGGGCTGCTACTGGGACGTTTGTCGTTCCTGATAGATAATTAATTATCTTGATCGTGGTGTGCAGGGGACAATTTCCAAGTTTGCAGATGCCATTAAAGTTGAGAATTGTAAATTGTGAGAATAGTGTGGAACTCCAAAAGTGCATTGAAAAGTTGATGGAGTGGGCAGGTAGGCGGAAGATGAGGTACAATGCAGAGAAGTGTAAGGTGATGCAATTTGTCTTTCAAGTGTTTTTCCTACCAATGTAAAATAGGAGTATGGACGTGCACAGTTGAAATGATGGTAGCAGTACAGCTGGAGAGAGCAATAAATAAAGCATACAGCCTTTATTAACAGGGATATAGAGTATACGAGTAAGAAGTTGATGATATTGAAGTTCTGCAAGCTAAGTTAAATGTCAGCTGGAGTGTTGTGCACAGTTGTGGCCTGCACATTATAGGAAAAAGGCAAATGCAATGATGTGTTGATTATTACTCGAATAGTTTCAGGGAGGAAAAGCTTCAGCTGCAAGAATAGATTGAAGAGTTTGGGATTGTTCTCTCTCAACAGCAGGCTGAGAAGAGATGGAATTGAGGTGTTTTGAAATCGTGAGTGGGCTAAACAGAGTAGATAGGGAGAAGATGTCCCCGCTCGTAGAAGAGCTTTATCACACAGTGTGTAGTCAGGTTATGGAGTGCACTGCTGTAAATGTGATGAATGTGGTTCAATGGAGACGTACAGAGAGCATTGGATGAAAATGGAGTGCAGGTAATAGGCAGACAAAGGATTTGCATGAAATGATAGAGACAACTCAGTATGATGGGCCAAATGGCCTCCTTCCTCTTCTGTACTTTTGCGATTTGGTGTATCCAAAAATTACGTGAAATTTATTACAAACACCAAAAAAACAACACTGTTACTACTTAACCATCTTTCAAAACATTACTTTGACTTCAAAATGGTTTTGTGGATAGATAACATCGGGTTTAAAATGACACAGACACTGAGGGTCAATACTGAAGCAGTACCTCATTGTAACAGGGTTAGAAATGAGGATGTGCCTCTTGATTGGACAGTCAGTACTGAGATTATGCAAGTCTATCACAGTGTAAATATTGAATGAATGCCTCATTGTCAGAGCGTCAGAACAGTGGGAGCGCATTATTGTCAGAGGGTCAGGACTGAGGCAGTGCCTCATTATGCAGATGTCAGAATTGAATCAGTGTCACATGATGGGAAGGTCAGTCCTAAGGTATTACAGCACTGTCAGTTGTTTAGAACTGTGGGAATGCTTCCTTATCATATGGTCAGTACTGAGCAGATGCCTTAATATCACATGTTCAGTCCCGGTAGAATGCTTCATCATCGTGAGTCATTACTGAGTCAGTGCCTGTTTGTCAAAGGTACATTACAGAGGGTGTGCATCATTGTCA
>NC_063375.1:8352057-8362110 GCF_021869965.1 Rhincodon typus
TGGTACGTGTAACAAACCAGACATAACAACTCTGTTTGTTCCAGCTCTCAGCATCCACCGTCGCTCCTTGAATTTCTGCCTTACATCCCCATCCCTTTTCCGACCTATGCCGTTGGTGCCTATGTGGACCACGACTTGGGGTTGCTCCCCCTCCCCCTTAAGGATCCCGAAAACACGATCTGAGACATCACGGACCCTGGCACCTGGGAGGGAACACCCCAACCGCTCTCGTTCCCACAGAATCTCCTATCTGTCCCCCTAACTATGGAGTCCCCAATGACTAATGCTCTCCTCCTTTCCCCCTTCCCTTCTGAGCAACAGGGACAGACTCTGTGCCAGAGACCTGTACCACATGGCTTACCCCTGGTAAGTCGTCCCCCACCAACAGTATTCAAAACAGTATACTTGTTTTTGATGGGAACGGCCACAGGGGATCCCTGCACTGTCTACCTGTTCCCTTTCCGTCCCCTGACTGTAACCCATCTACTTTTTTCCTGTACCTGAGGTGTGACGACCTCCCTGTAACTCGTCTCAATTACCCCCTCAGCCTCCCGAATGATCCGAAGTTCATCCAGCTCCAGTTCCAGTTCCCTAACGCGCTTTCCAAGGAGCTGGAGTTGAGTGCACTTCCCGCAGATGAAGTCAGTGGGGACACGAGTGGTGACCGTTACCTCCCACATTTTACAGGAATATCCCCTTCTATATGGCACTCCCTCAATGCACAACTTCATCACTACTGACCCTGTCAGTGCTGACCTCCCTTCAGTGCTGACCATCTTCAGTGCTGACCCCTCTAATTTCAGTGCAGCACTGCCATGTGATGAACCCCCTCAGTGCTGAGCCGCTTCAGTGCAGCACTCCCTCAGTGCAGCACTCCCTCAGTACTCACCCCGTCAGTGCTGACCTCCTTTCAGTGCTGCCCGGCTTCAATGCAGCGCTCCCTCAGTGCTGAACCCGCTTTGTTCAGCACTCCCTCAGTGCTGACACCCTCAGTGCTGCACTGAGTGGGGTCAGCAATGAGGCAGTGCTGCACTGAGGGAGTGCTTCACTGAGGAGGTGCCAGCACTGAGCGGGGTCAGCACTGAGGGGGGTCAGCACTGAGGGCATTAGCACTGAAGAGGGTCAGCACTCAGACAGTGCTTCACAGAGCGGGGTCAGCACTGAGGGAGTGCTGTATTGAGAGAGTGCTGCACTTGGGGGCGGGGGGGCCGATCTGAGAGTTGGTCAGCACTGTGGGCTGGTGTCAGCACTGAGGGAGGGCTTCACTGAGGGTTTTTCAGCCGTGAGGGTGTATTACACTGTTGGAGTATTGGTGCTGTGAGACTCTCCGAGGGTCAGCATTGAGGAAGTGGGACACTGAGAGGGGTCAACACTGATGAAGTACTGCACAGAGTGGGGTCATCACTAAGGGAGTTCTGCACTGGCGGAGTGCTGCACTGAGGGAGTGTAGCACTGAGGGGGCAACAGCACTGAGGGGGCGACAGCAGTGAATGAGTGCTCCACTGAGAGGAGTTCAGCACCACGGGAGTGCTGCACTGAGGGCAGGCGTCAGCACTGAGGCAGTGCTGCAGTGAGGGGCGTGAGCACTGTGGTAGTGCTGCACTGAGGGGTGTCAGCACTGAGAGGGGTCAGCACTGAAGGGAGGTCAGCACTGATGGGGTCAGTACTGAGGGAATGCTGCACTGAGGGAGTGCTGCTCTGTTGGGTCATCACTATGGGAGAGCTCCACTGAGGGGTGTCAGCTGTGAGGGTCTCTGTGAGGGTTAGTGCTGTGAGACTGTCTGAAGAATGTCAGCACTGAGGGAATGCAGCACTGAGGGTGTCAGCACTGAGGGAGTGCTGCACTGAGGGGGCGCTTCACTGAGGGGAGTCAGCACTGAGGGAGTGCTGTACAGAGGGGTTCAGCACTGAGGGAGTGCTGCTCTGAGCGGGGTCAGGACTGAAGGGGGTCAGCACTGAAGGGCTTCACCATTGAGGGAGTGCTGCACTGAGGAGTGTCAGCACTGAGGGAGTGCTGCACTGAGGGGTTCAGAATTAAGGGTGTGCGACACTGAGTGGGTCAGAATTGAGGTGGTGCTGCACGGATTGGGGTCAGCACTGAGGGAGTGCTGCACTTTTAGATGTTCAATATTAGTGTGTCCTGCACTGTGAAACGGTCAATATGAAGGCAGCGCTGCAACATCACAGAGGCAATGATGAGTGCATGCTGCACTGCTGAAGAGTTAAAATTGAAGGGGTGTTCCATGGTCAGAGTGTAAATAGTTAGGGAGCATGGCATTCTCAGAGTTTTATAGCTTAGAGAATATCAGTCTGTCGGAGGGTTAATACTGTGGCAGAGATGCACTGTCAGAGAGTCAGTCATCCGAGAGTACGCACTGTTGGAGAGTCAGTACTGAGGGAGTGCCTCATAATCAGAGCGTCAGTTGTCTGGCAGTGCTTGTTGGTTCGTGCACCACTCCCTTAATGCTGACTATGTGACACTGCAAAAGTCTCACAGCACAGAACCTCAGTTCATCAATCCCCAAAAAATGGACCTCTCACAGTCTGCCATATCCTTTGTAGTGATCCTCGCAGCAGCTGCACTCCCTCAGTGCGGTCCCTCTGATAGTGCAGTGCTCCTTTATTATTGGCCTTCTGACAGCACAGCACCCTCTTCATATTGGCCCTGTGACAGTGCAGCACTCCTTCAGTACTGATCCTCCAACAGTGGAGCATTCCCTCAATACTGACCCCCAGTGCAGCACTCCATCAAGAGTAACACTGCAGTACACCCCTAATATTACCCCTCTCTCAGTGTGGAACTCCCTCAGTGATGACACTCTGATAGTAAATCAATCCCTCCGACAGTGTTGCACACCCTTCGTACCAACCCACTGACAGTCTCAGCATTCCCTTAATATTGACCAACTCACAGTGCAGCGCTCACCTAATATTAAACCCCTGAAAGTGAAGCATTGCATTAATATTGACTTTCTGACAGTACAGCCCACCTCAGTGCTGACCCTCCGACAGTGCAGCACTCCCTCATTACTCACCCTTTGATACTGTAGCACACCTTTAATGATGACACTCTGACTGTGTCACACTCCCTTAACATCGGCCCTTCAACAGTGCAGCACTCCATCAATGATGACACTGTAACAACGCAGGATTCCCTCAGTACTGGCTCTGCAACAGTTAAGCACTCAATCATCACTGACCCTCTGTAAGTACAGCACACCCCTAATATTGACCCTGTGACAGTGCAGCACTCCCTTAATATTGGTCTTCCGACAGAGTGGCACTTCTTTGATGAAGACACTCTGACAATGCAGTTTTCCCTCACTACTGATCTTCTGACAGTGCAGCATTCTGTCTTCATTGACTCCTTGATAGTGCAGCTACATGCTTCTTATTGACCCTCCGACAGTGCAGCACTCCGTCTGTTCTGACTCTACAACATTAATATTGATCCCCTGACGGGCGGTTCTTTTTCAGTACTAACCCCCACAAAGGGAAGCTCTCCCTCATCTTTAACCCTCTGACAGTGCAGCACTCCCTTAATATTAACCCACTACCAGTTTGACACTCCCTTACAATTGAACGACTGGCAGTGCAGAACTCCAACAAAATGATCCTCTGAGTGTCGCACACACTCAATATTGGCCCTCCAACAGTGTAGCACTCACTCAGTGCTGACCGTCTGACATTGATACGCTGATAGTGGAGCAATCCCGTAATATTGACCCACTGACACAGCAGAACTCCCTCAATATTGGCCTTCAGACGGTACTGTACTGATCCTTCAGAAGTGCAACGTTCCCTTGATATCAATCTTCTGACATTATAGCACTCCCTCAGTACTAAATCTCTGAACGTGCAGCACTCTCTCAGGACTGATTCTGTGATATTTCAGCACTCCCACATCATTAACCCGTGAGTCCATTGAGGAAGAGCTGTATTGTCAGAAGGCAAATATTAATGGACTGGTAGGATCAATGTTAAAGGGGTTTTGCGCTGTCACAAATTCAAGATAGGGTGGAGGGTGGCTCGGTGGTTCGCACTGTTGCCTCACAGCACCAGGGCCCCAGGTTCGATTCCACTCTTGGGCGACCGTCTGTGTGGAGTTTGCACATTCTCCGTGTCTGTGCGGGTTTGTGTGCCCTCTGGGTGGTCCGGTTTCCTCCCACAGTCCAAAGATATGAAGGCTCTGTGATTTGGCTCTGCTAAATTGCCCATAGTGCCCAAGGATGTTTCGGTTAGCTGGCTCAGACATGGGAAATATAGGGGAATGGGTCTGGGTGGGATGCTCTTCGGAAGGACGGTGTGGACTTGTTGGGCTGAATGGCCTGTCTCCACGCTGTAGGGATTCTATGAATCAATATTTAAGGAGTGCTGCACTGACAGAGGGTCAATGGTGAGAGAGTGTTGCCCTGTGGGAGGCCAGTACTGAAAGGGAGCCGCCCTGTCAGAAGGTCTATATTAAGAGAGTGCTCCAGTATCAGAGGGTAAATAGTAAGTGAGCACATCTCTCTCAAATGTCCTTGTCCAAGGGTCAGTCGTCAGGTTGGTGCTGAGGGAATACCGGTATGTCAGAGGGTTAATATATGGCAGAAATGGGTCAGAGTGTCAGTCATCAGTACTCCCGAGTGTATTGTACTGTTGGAGGGTCAGTACTACGGGAGTGCCTCATAGTCAGAGGGTCAGCTCTCTGGGAGTGCTTCTTTGTTAGTGTGCCACTCCCTTAACGCTGACCCTCTGACAGTGCAGCATTCCCTTAATAATGGCCTTCCAACAGAGCGGCACTCCCTCAGCGAAGACACTCTGACAATGCAGCTTTCCCTCACCACTGACCTTCTGACAGCGCAGCATTCTGTCATCATTGACCCTCTGACAGTGTAGCATATGCTTCATATTGACCCTCCGACATTGAGGTACTCCCTCAGTGATGATACTCTGACAATGCAGGGCTCCCTCAGTACTAAATCTCTGATTAAGCACTTCCTCAGTGCTAAGAATCTGACAATGGAGAATTCTCTCATTACTGAACCTTTGCTGTGCTGCTGTGCCTGAGCACTCACTCGCTGAAGTTGCAGTACTCCAGTAATAGCTGCCCTCCGACAGTGCACCACTTTCTTAACATTGACCCTCGATAGTGGAGCACTCCCTTAATATGGACCCTCTGATAGTGTAGCATTCTTTTAATATTTGCCTGCTCACAGAGCAGCAATCCCCTAATATCAAACTTCTGAGGATGAAATACTCCTTTAATATTGACCATCTGAGAGTGCAGCATTCCCTCGGTGCGAACTCTCTGCCAGTGCAGTACTCCCTTATTATCGGACCACAAGCAGTGTGGCACTCCCTGAATACTGGCCGAACCACCAGTGCAGCATTCCCTGAAAATTGGCCATTGAGAATGCGGCATCCCCTAAAATATTGATCTGTTCGCAGTGCAGTACTCTTCTAATATCAAACCTCTATCAGATGGGTCACTACAGAGACAGTGCCTCTTTGTAAGGGGGTCAGTCTGTTCTGAGGATTGATACAGGGTCAACACTGAGGAAGTGCCTCATTGTCAGAGAGTCTGTTCTGAGGCAGTGCCTCAATGTAATGGGGATGGATTAAAGGAGGGCCATATGATTAGTGGGTTATCTCTGAGGTATTGAAGCACTGTCAAACGATCAGAACCGTGGAGTGCATTATAGCCAGAGGGTCAATACTGATTCAATGGTCAAAACTGGGGGTGTGCCACATGATCAGAGAGTCGGTACTGAGGAATTGTAGCGGTGTCAGAGGGTCAGAACTGTGGGAGTGCATTATTGTCAGAGTTACATGCTGAACCAGTGCCTCATTTAAGGAGGACGGAATTGAGCAAGTTCATCATGTTTACCGGGTCATTACTGAGGAAGGGTCCCGTAATCAGCAGATCAGCATAGAGGCTTGCCTTATTATCACGAGGTCAGTTCTGAGGCAGTGTGAGCAGTAAGGGAGTGACTCTTTGTTAGAGGATCCATTCCGAGGCAGTGCCTCAATGTGATGGAGTCAGAATAGAGGGAGTGTCAAATGTCAGGGGCTCAATATTGAGGTATTGAGAGTGTCAGTACTGAGGTAATGCAGCACTGTCAGAAGGTCAGAATGATGGGAATGCCTTATTGTCAACGGGTCAGTTCTGAGGCATTGCCTAATTGCAAAGGGATTAGAATTGAGGGAGTTTAGATGGTCAATACTGAGGTAATGCATCACTGTCAGAGGGTCAGGATGGAGGGAGGGACTCATTGTCAAAGGGTCTGTACTGAAGGATTACCTTATTGTCAGCCGGTCAGATCTGAGGCAGTGTCACTTTGTCAGAGGAACTGTTCTGAGGGATTGCCTCATTGTCAGAGGATCTGGTGTGAGGCACTGCCCGGATGTAATAGGGTCAGAACTGAGGGAATGCAACACGCTTGTAGGGTCAGTACTGAAGTCGTGCAGCACTGCCAGAAGGGCCGTTTGGAGCCAGTCCCTTTTTGTCAGAGGGTCAATACTGAGGCAGTCCCTCATTCTCAGCGGGTCTGAATTGAGGTTATGCCACATGATTAGAGGATCAGTACTGAAGTAATGCAGTACTGTCAGAGGATCAGTACTGAGGGAGTGCCTCTTTGTCAGAGGGTCAGTACTGAGATAATTAAACACTGTCAGTGGGACTCTGGGCTTCAGTACTAGAAAATGAGAGTAAAAAAGCATGAAAGTGATGCGAAACCTTTATAAAGTAGTGCTGTCACCTCCAGTTGAGTACATAGTGAATTTTGAACACAATATTTTATGAAGGACATTAAGAGCCTGGAAAGGGAGGAAAGGAAATTGAGCAGAATGACAGCAGCACTACATCCAGGAGGTGGAAGCATACTTGGAAGTTTGTGTCCCTGCCTTTAAACTCAATTGCAGTAAAAGATAAAATGTGAGAGTGTTTTAGATAGTTAGGTGGGCTTCAGATTGGTTTCACAGGTCGGTGCAACATCGAGGGCCGAAGGGCCTGTCCTGCGGTGTCATGTTCTATGTAAAGTTCTATGGTCTACGCTGTTGAAAGCGGGAGACAGGAATGTGGGCTAAAAGGTCAAGACAAAGTTACAGGGTGAGGGAGATTAAAGATCAAATTCACCATTGAACTCAAAGCAAAGGCAAAGATAACGAAAACAGCAGTTTTTGGAAAAGTTCAGCGGGTCTGGCAGCCTCTGTGGAGGCAAAAAAGCAGAGTTAAAGTTCTAGGTCCGGTGACCCTTCCACAGAACAAAAAAGCAGTGGTAATGGTTGTTGAGAGGAGACAAAACATTGGTCTACATTCAGTGCTGAGTTCAACAGCTTTAGACCCATTAACACAGTCCTCTGATTGGATGTACTTTTGCCTATTGATTGCATTCTGTCTTCATGCTTTATTTCCTTTTCAATCGGATCTTCATTCTAAAATTAACACCCGCTCTGGAGCAATGCTTTGTCTCTCCTCTGCAACCTTTACCACTCTCTTTCCCCTTTTATTGGTTGGCACACTTTGAACTGCAAACCCTCTCAATCTCTAAAATGCGCTAATAATCCCTTCTCTTCCAAATATTTCTCTATCCCCTTTCGACGAGATCATATCCATCAAATTTCCACTTCACTTCAATTGCAAAACGTTTCACTGTACTCAAAAGAGTAACTTCCTCTTTCCACAGTGGGGGGCGGGGGGGTCGGTGCCAAGGGAGGGGCCGCATTATCGACGGGGGGTGGTGCGGGGAACGTTGTCGGTGCTGACAGTGACGGTTCAGAATTTGAAAACAAGAGACCTCGCGCTTGCAGGGGCATGCACCTATATTCACCTCCGCTGGCGCTCATTATTCAGTGTGGGCGTGGTCGTGATCGTGGTCTGGCTTTAGAACATAAGAACTAGGAGCAGGAGTAGGCTGTCCGGCCCTTCGAGCCTGCTCCACCATTCAATAAGATCATGGCTGATCTTTTCGTGGACTCAGATCCACTTACCCGCGTTCTCACCATATCCCTTAATTCCTTTATTGTTCAAAAAAAATCTGCCTTATCTTCGAAAACGTTTACTGAAGTAGCATCAACTACTTCACTGGGCAAGGAATTCCAGAGATTAACAACCCTCTGGGTGAGGAAGTTCCTTCTCAATTCACTCTTTCCCCAGCCTCCACTGATTGGAGCAACTGCATGTCATGGGCGTCACCGCGGTCCTCACGGGCGAGGCTCTCTCGTTCATAGGCGGGGCTCATGCACTGACCTTGTCATCTGATTGGTTAAACAGTCGCGCCCGACCCCTTTTGCTCACGTGGGGTTTAGACATGGACTCGTGTTCACATGTTTCCTAGTGACTAATTAGTTGCCGAACACCTGGTCTTTCTCCGTCCGTAGTTCTATACTTTTAACCTGGTCCACATCTGGGGTTGCAAGGCTGTTTCTGGGGATACCATCTTTGTTGAGCCTTGCACGAAGTCTTCCGTGAGGCTTGTTCCTCAGTCTTGGCTCTGTATGTTACCCTGTCTGTTGGGGCCATGATATGATGGCTCTCAGGGCAGGTTGAGTTGAGTTGATGAGTGGGTAAGTACGTAGCAGATGAACCATCTCTCGGAAAGATGTGAAGCTATCTACTTTAGGGGCAAAAACTGAAAAGTCATTTATTATCTGAAGGGTGATAGATTGGGAAAGGGCTGGGTGCACTGAGAACTTAGTGCCCTTGTCGCTGTCGCTGAAATCAAGTATGACCCTGAACCTGACCCTGACCCTGACCCTATTGCAGGTGGTGAACAAGGCAGATGGTTTTTTGGCTGCCTTACTGAGGGGATTCATGGATTGGTTATAGTGACAGTGAGTGAAAGATTTACCAGAGTGATTTCTGGGATGGTGGTATTGAGAGATGAATGGAGACTGGATGAGTTCGGTCCATATTCGTGGGAGTTTAAAAGAAGAACGGGCATCTGATTCAAGTCTATAAATTAAAAGAGGACTGGATAAGGTAGATTCAGTAAGGATGTCCTCAATGACTTAGGAGTCCAGAAATAGGGCTTGGAGTCATGGAGGAAAAGGAGATCATTTAGGAAATGAGGAGAAATGTCGTCACCCAGACTGAAGTCAGCCTGTGGAATTCTGTCTGGGAACTGTTGAGGTCAAGCCATTGACTATTTTCAAAAGGAAATTGGATATGGTGCTTAGGAATAAAGAGAACAAAGACAGTGGGTAGAAACAGTGTGAGTTCAATGATCAGCCATGATCATGTTGAAAGGTGGAACAGGGCCGAAGTGCAGACTCCTATTCTTCTATTTTTCTATGAACCAAAGGAGACAAGATTGACTGGAATGACCCCATGGGTGACGACTTCAGGGTTTTTAAAATTCATTTGGGAGATCTAAAGATCGCTGTCTGGTCCAGCTTTATTGGCTGCCATTAGTTGACCCTTGAGAAGGTGGTGTTGAGCTGCCTTCTTGAACCATTCCAGTCCTTGTGCTGACAGTTGACCCACAATCATTAGAATCCCTGCAGTGTGGAAACAGGCCATTAGGCCCACCAAGTCCATAATGACTCCATAAAGCATTCCACCAGACTGACACCCCCCCCCCCCACACTATCCCTGTAACCCTGCACTTCCCATGTATAATTCACATAACTACTCATCCTTGGACACAATGGGCAATTTAGCGCGGCCAATTCACCTAATCCATACATCTTTAGTCTGTAGGAGGAACCCGGAGCACCTGGAGGAAACCCACAAAGACATTGGAAAAATGTGCAAACTCCAACACAAAGTCACGTGAGACTGAATTGAACCCAGATCTCTGGTGCTGTGAGGCAGCAGTGCTAACCACTGGCCACTGTGCTGCTCATTAGGACAATATTGTCAGGAAGGTAGGTCCAGGGGTTTCGACCCAGCGACAGTGAAGGAATGGTGACATATTTAAAGTTTGGAGGGGATCTTTTAGGGAGTGGTATTCCCATGTATCTGCTGCCCGAGTCCTTCTTGATGGAAGTAGTCACGTGTTTGGAAAGTGCTGTCTGAGGATTTTTGGTGGAAATTCGGCAGTGTACATTGTAGATGGTACACACTGC
>NC_063375.1:8362610-8365265 GCF_021869965.1 Rhincodon typus
TGTGAAGAGGAAGAAGGAGGCTTATGTAGAGATGAGGCGTGAAGGCTCAGTTAGAGCGCTTGAGTGCTACAAGTTAACCAGGAAGGACCGAAAGAGAGAGCTAAGAAGAGCCAGGAGGGGGCATGAGAAGTCTTTAGCAGGTCGGATCAATGAAAACCCTCAAGCTTTCGACAGGTATGTCAGGAATAAAAGAATGACCAGAGTAAGATTAGGGCCAGTCAAGGACATTAGTGGGAAGTTGTGCGTGGAGTCTGAAGAGATAGGAGAGGCGCTAAATGAATATTCTTCGTCAGTATTCACACAGGATAAAGGCAATGCTGTCGAGGAGAATACTGAGATACAGGCTATTAGATTGAGCTTCATAAGGAGGAGGTGTTAGAAATTCTGGAAGGTGTGAAAATAGATAAGTCCCTTGGGCCAGATGTGATTTATCCTAGGATTCTCTGGGAAGCGAGAGAGGAGATTGCAGAGCCTTTGGCTTTGATCTTTGTGTCGTCATTGTCTACAGGAATAGTGCCAGAAGACTGAAGACAAGCAAATGTTGTCCCCTTGTTCAAGAAGGGGAGTAGAGACAACCCTGGTAATTATAGACCAGTGAGCCTTACTTCGATTGTGGGTAAAGTGTTGGAAAGGATTATAAGAGATAGGATTTATAATCATCCAGAAAGGAATAATTTGATTAGGGATAGTCAACACGGTTTTGTGAAGGGTAGGTCGTGCCTCACAAACCTTATTGAGTTCTTTGAGAAGGTGACCAAACAGGTGGATGAGGGTAAAGCTGTTGATGTGGTGTATATGGATTTCAGTAAAGCGTTTGATAAGGTTCCCCATATTGCACAAAATAAGGAGGCATGGGATTGAGGGTGATTTAGCGGTTTGGATCAGAAATTGGCGAGCTGTAAGAAGACAGAGGGTGGTGGTTGATGGGAAATGTTCATCCTGGAGTTCAGTTACCAGTGGTGTACCTCAAGGGTCTGTTTTGGGGCCACTGCTCTTTGTCATTTTTATAAATGACCTGGATGATTGCGTAGAAGGATGAGTTAGTAAATTTGCGAAAACATCAAAGTCGGTGGAGTTGTGGATAGTGCGGAAGGATGTTGCAGGTTACAGAGGGACATAGATAAGCTGCCGAGCTGGGCTGAGAGGTGGCAAATGGAGTTTAATGCGGAAAAGTGTGAGGTGATTCACTTTGGAAGGAGTAACAGGAATACAGAGTACTGGGCTAATGGTAAGATTCTTGGTAGTGTGGATGAGTAGAAAGATCCATGTGCATAGATCATTGAAAGTTGCCACCCAGGTTGATAGCGTTGTGAAGAAGGCGTACAGTATGTTAGGTTTTATTGGTAGAGGGATTGAGTTTCGGAGCCATGAGGTCATGTTGCAGCTGTACAAAGCTCTTGTGCGGCCGCACTTGGAGTATTGCGTACAGGTCTGGTCACCGCATTATAGGAAGGATGTGGAAGCATTGGAAAGGGTGCAGAGGAGATTTACCAGGATGTTGCCTGGTATGGAGGGAAGGTCTTATGAGGAAAGGCTGAGGGTCTTGAGGCTGTTTTCGTTAGAGAGAAGAAGGTTAAGAGGTGACTTGATAGAAACATACAAGATGATCAGAGGATTAGATAGGGTGGACAGTGGGAGCCTTTTTCCTCGGATGGTGATGGCTAGCACGAGGGGACATAGCTTTAAATTGAGGGGTGATAGAGGTAGGACAGATATCAGAGGTAGGTTCTTTACTCAGAGAGTAGTAAGGGCGTGGAATGCCCTGCCTGCAAAAGTAGTAGACTCGCCAACTTTAGGGGCATTTAAATGGTCATTGGATAAACATATGGATGATAATGGAACTGACCCACTCAGTGCGCCACTTCCTCAATACTGACCCTCGGACAGTCTCACAGCGCTCTCCCTCCAACAGAGCAGTACACCCTCACAGCTGACACCCTTCAGTGAAGCATTCCCTCAGTGCTGACTCCCCTCAATACAGCAACCCATCAGTGCTGACCTCACTCAATGCAGCCCTCCCTCAGTATTTACCCCATCACTGCTGACCTCCCTTCTGTGCTGGACTCCCTCAGTGCAGCATTCCCTCAGTGCAGCACTCCCTCAGCGCTGACATCCCTCAGACAGTCTCACAGCACTGACCCTCCCACGACCCTCACAGCTGACACCCCACAGTGAAGCACTCCCTCAGTGATGACCCGACCCAGAGCATCAGTCCCTCAATGTCGCATTCCCTCAGCACTGACAGCTTCAGGACTGACCTCCCTTCAGTGCTGACCACCTTCAGTGCTGACGCCCCCACAGTGCAGCACTCCTTCCGTACTCACCCCGTCAGTGCTGACCTCCCTTCAGTGCTGGCTGACTTCAGTGCAGCTCTCCCTCAGTACTAGAACATAAAACACAGAATATGGAACATTTCAGCGCAGTACAGGCCCTTCGGCCCTCGATGTTGCGCCGACCTGTGAAACCAATCCGAAGACCATCTCACCCCAGTTAAGCACTCAATCATCACTGACCCTCTGTAAGTGCAGGACACTCCTAATATTGACTCTGTGACAGTGCAGCACTCCCTTAATATTGGTCTTCCAACAGAGTGGCACTTCCTTGATGAAGACACTCTGACAATGCAGTTTTCCCTCACTACTGATCTTCTGACAG
>NC_063375.1:8365365-8371795 GCF_021869965.1 Rhincodon typus
AGACACTCTGACAATGCAGTTTTCCCTCACTACTGATCTTCTGACAGCGCTGCATTCTGTCATCATCGACTCCTTGATAGTGTCGCAACATGCTTCTTATTGGCCCTCCGACAGTGCAGCACTCCCTCTGTTCTGACTCTACAACATTAATATTGATCCCCTGACGGGCGGTTCTCTTTCAGTACAAATCCCCGCAAAGGGAAGCTCTCCCTTATCTTCAACCCTCTGACAGTGCAGCACTCCCTTAATATTAACCCACTACCAGTGTGGCACTGCCTTACAATCGAACTTCTGACAGTGCAGAACTCCAACAAAATGATCCTCTGAGTTTCGCACACACTCAATATTGGCCCTCCAACAGTGCAGCACTGCCTCTGTGCTGACCGTCTGACATTGATACGCTGTTAGTGTAGCAATCCCGTAATGTTGACCCACTGACACAGCAGAACGCCCTCAATATTGGCCTTCTGACAGTACTGCACTGATCCTTCGACAGTGCAACGTTCCCTTGATATCAATCTTCTGACTTTAGCGCACTCCCTCAGTACTAACTCTCTGAATGTGCAGCATTCTCTCAGCACTGATTCTGTGATATTTCAGCACTCCCATATCATTAACCCTCTGACAGTGCAAAACTCCCTTTATATCAACCCTCCAACAGTGCACTATTTCCTTAATATTGGACCTCTGATTGTGTGATACTCCCTCAGTGTGAAACCCTGACAATGCAGCACTCCCTCAGAAATAACTCTCTGATTAAACACTTCTTCTCTACTAAATCTCTGGAAATGTAACATTCTCTCATTACTGACCCTTTACAGTGCTGCACTGCCTCAGTACTCACTCACCAAAAGTGCAGCACTCCATTACAAGTGACCTTCTGACAGCGTGGCACTTCCCTAATATTGGTCCACTGACAGTGCGGCACTCCCTTAATACTGACCTGCTCGCTGTGCAGCACTGCCCTAATATCAAACCTCCAGCTCTATCAGTGGGTCTGTCCTGAGCAAGTGCCCCATTGTCAGCATGTCAATTCTGAGGCAGTGACTCTATATCAGTGGGTCAACACTGAGGTAGTGCCTAAGAGGGTCAGAATTAAGGGAGTGCCTCACATTTAGAGGATCATTACTGAGGGACAGCCTCATGATCAGCGGGACTGCCTTATAGCCAGTGTGTCAGTTCTGAGACAGTGTCTCAATGTAATAGATTTAGAAATGAGGCAGGAGGCACATGATTAGAAAGTCATTAGTAAGCTATTGCAGCACTATCAGAGGGTCAGAAATCAGCGAGTGCTTCATTGGCAGAAGGTCCATACTGAGGTATTGAAGCACTGTTAGAGGGTTAGCACTAAGGGAGTGCTTCCTTGTCAGAGATTCAGAACTGTGAAAATGCATTATTGCCAGAGGCTTATTCCTGAGGGAGTGCCTCATTGTCAGAGTGACATAATCATATAGCACTCACTCAGTTCTAAACCTTAATATTGATCCTCTGAGAATGTGGCACTGCCTCAGCACCGACCTTCTGACAATAATGGACTGCCTCAGGACTGACCCTCTGACAATGAGGTGATTCGTCAGTACTGAGCCATTGACAATGTGACACTCCATCAGTATTGAACTTCTGATAATAGGATTCTCCTCAACTACTGACCGTCTGAAGGTTCTGCACTGCCTCAGTACTGACCCTCTAAATGTCTGCCACTCCCTCAATTCTGACCTCCTTACAATGAGGCATTACCTCAATACTGACCTGGAAGGTGCCACTGCCTCAGCATTGACTATCTGACAATAAAGTACTCACTCTGGACTGACCATTCAACAATGACATACTGCCTCAGAAGTGACCCACTTACAACAAGGCACACACTCAGTACTGACCCACTGATAATGATGCTCTCCCTCAGTACTGACCCTCTGAGAGTGCTGCACTCCCACAGGACTGACTCCATTCTGAACACCTTACAATGAGATACCGCCTCATTATTGACCCTTTGATCATGAGGCGCTGACTCAGTTCTGACCCTATTACATTGACAGCGCAGCTCTTCTGCATTGTTGACCCTCTGGCAGCACAGAATTCCCGCATGACTGACCCTGTCACAGTGCAGCATACCTTTAGTACTGAACCTCTGATAGTGCAGCTCTCCTCAGTACTGTCTCTAACAGTGCAGCATTCTCTTAGCATTGACTCTCTGACAGTACTTAGGGGAGTGCTGCACTGTTGGAGAGTCAGTACTGAGGAAGAGCTGCATTGTCAGAAGGCAAACATTAATGGAGTGCTAGGGTCAATTTTAAAGTGGTTTTGCACTGTCACAAATTAAAGATAGGGTGGCACGGTGGCTCGGAAGTTAGCACTGCTGCCTCACAGCACCAGGGACCCAGGTTCGATTCCACTCTTTGGCGACCGTCTGTGTGGATTTTGCACATTTCCCGTGTCTGTGCGGGTTTGTGTGCCCTCTGGGTGCTCCGGTTTCCTCCCACAGTCCAAAGATATGAAGGCTCTGTGGTTTGGCAATGCTAAATTGCCCATAGTGCCCAAGGATGTTTAGGTTAGGTGGCTTAGACATGGGAAATATAGGGGAATGTGTCTGGGTGGGATGCTCTTCGGAGGGACGGTGTGGATGTGTTGGGCTGAATGGCCTGTTTCCACGCTGTGGGATTCTTTGAATCAATATTTAGGGAATGCTGCACTGTCAGAGGGTCAATGGTGAGACAGTGCTGCCCTGTGGGAGGCCAGTACTGAAAGAGAGCCGCCCTGTCAGAAGGTCATGATTAAGAGAGTGCTCCAGTACCAGAGGGTCAATAGTAAGTGAGCACATCTCTCTCAAATGTCCTTGTCAAAGGGTCAGTCGTCAGGTTAGTGCTGAGGAAATACCGGAATGTCAGAGGGTTAACATATGGCAGAAATGCACTATCAGAGGGTCAGTCATCAGTCCTCCCGAGTGTATTGTACTGTTGGAGGGTCAGTACTAAGGTAGTGTCTCATAGTCAGATGGTCAGCTCTCTGGCAGTGCTTCTTTGTCAGTGTGCCACTCCCTTCACGCTAACCCTGTGACAGTGTAGCATTCCCTTAATAATGGCCTTCCAACAGAGCGGCACTCCCTCAGTGAAGACACTCTGACAATGCAGCTTTCCCTCACTACTGACCCTCTGACAGCGCAGCATTCTGTCATCATTGACCCTCTGACACTGTAGCATATCCTTCATATTGACCCCCCGACATTGTGGTACTCCCTCAGTGATGATACTCTGACAATGCAGCACTCCCTCAGTACTCGCTGTCTGATTAAGCACTCCCTCAGTGCTAAGCCTCTGACAATGGAGAAATCTCTCATTACTGACCCTTTGCTGTGCTGCTCTGCCTGAGCACTCACTCGCTGAAGTTGCAGTACTCCAGTAATAGCTGCCGTCCGACAGTGCATCACTTCCTTAATATTGACCCTCGATAGTGGAGCACTCCCTTAATTTGGATACTGTAGCATTCTTTTAATATTTGCCTGCTCACAGATCAGCACTCCCCTAATATCAAACTTCTGAGGATGAAATACTCCTTTAATATTGACAATCTGAGAGTGCAGCATTCCCTCAGTGCGAACTCTCTGTCAGTGCAGTACTCCCTTATTATCGGACCACAAGCAGTGTGGCACTCCCTGAATACTGGCCCACCAACAATGCAGCACTCCCTGAATATTGGCCATCGAGAATGCGGCATCCCCTTAATATTGACCTGTTCGCAGTGCAGTACTCTCCTAATATCAAACCTCTGTCAGATGGTCCGCACTGAAGGAGTGCCCAATTGTCATTAGGTCAATTGTGAGGCAGAGCCACTTTGTCAGAGGGTCAATACTGAGGTCGTGCCTCATTTTAAGAGGGTCAGAATTAAGAAGGGCCTCACAACACAGAGTCAGTACTGAGGTAGTGTAGCACTGTCAGAGGATCAGTTGAGAGACTGCCTTATTGTCAGTGGGTCAGTTCTGAGGCAGTGCCTCCATGTGATGGATTTAGAATTGAGGGAGGATGACATGATTAGGAGGTCAGCAGTAAGGTATTGCAGTCAGAGTGTCACTACTAAGAGAGTACAACATTGTCATAGTGTCTGTACTGAGGTATTGAAGAACTGTCAGAGGCGAAGTACTGAGGGAGTGCTTCTCTGACAATGACTCCCTCTGCAGGGCTATCATGTCATTTCTGGAGAGTCAGTCTTGAAGTCGTCACCCATTGAGAGAGAATCAGTTCGGATGTTGAGGCCTCATTATCAGACGGTCACTACTGAAGGAGTTGTAAGCGGGTCAATTCTGAAGCAGTGCCTCATTGTAAGGGGGTCAGAATTGTGGGTGTGCCTCACGATTGAACAGTCAGTACTGAGGTACTTCAGCTCCACCAGAGGGTCAGTTCTGAGACACCACCTCACGACTGGAGGGTCAGCCCTGAAATACTGCCACATTGGCAGAGTGTCTGTTATGAGGCAGTGTCTCTTTGTCAGAGTGTCTGTAGCTGTTCTGCAATGCGGTCACTCAGATTACACTTCATTTCCCTAATGAGATGCTGTCAGTGGGGCGATTGTGAGGCAGTGCTAAATTTAATGGGATCAGAATTTAGAGGATCACATTGAGAGGATCAATACTGAGGACTGCAGCACTATCAGAGGGTAAGTACTGAGGGAGGGCCTTATCGTCAGCGGGTCACTACAGAGGCAGTGCCTCTTTGGAAGGGGGTCGGTCAGTCTGTTCTGAGGATTGATACAGGGTCAACACTGAAGAAGTGCCTCATTGTCAGAGAGTCTTTTCTGAGACAGTGCCTCAGTGTAATGGGGATGGATTGAACGAGAACCATATGATTAGTGGGTTACCTCTGAGGTATTGAAGCATTGTCAGACGGTCAGAACCGTGGAGTGCATTATAGTCAGAGGGTCAATACTGAATCAATGGTCAAAACTGGGGGTGTGCCACACGATCAGAGAGTCAGTACTGAGGTATTGTAGCGGTGTCAGAGGGTCAGAACTGTGGGAGTGCATTATTGTCAGAGTTACATGCTGAACCAGTGCCTCATTTGAGGAGGTCGGAATTGAGGAAGTTCATCATGTTTACAGGGTCATTACTGAGGAAGGGCCCCGTAATTAGCAGATCAGCAGATCAGCATAGAGGGAGTGCCTTTTTATCACGAGGTCAGTTCTGAGGCAGTGTCTCATTGTTACAGGGTGAGCCGGAAGGGAGTGACTCGTTGTGAGAGGATCCATTCCTAGGCATTGCCTCGGAATGAACGAGACAGAATAGAGGGAGGATCAAATGTCAGGAGCTCAATATTGAGGTATTGAAGAGCTGTGAGAGTGTCAGTACTGAGGTAATGCAGCACTGTCAGAAGGTCAGAATGATGGGAATGCCTTGTTGTCAACGGGTCAGTTCTGAGGCATTGCCGAATTGCAAAGGGATTAGAATTGAGGTAGTTTAGGTGGTCAATACTGAGGTAATGCAGCACTGTCAGAGGGTCAGGATTGAGGGAGGGACTCATTATCAAAGGGTCTGTACTGACGGAGTACCTTATTGTCAGCCAGTCAGTTCTGAGGCAGTGCCACTTTGTCAGAGGAACTGTTCTGAGGGATTGCCTCATTGCCAGAAGATCTGGTGTGAGGCACTGCCCCGATGTAATAGGGTCAGAATTGAGGGAATGCAACACGCTTATCGGGTCAGTACTGAAGTAGTGCAGCACTGCCAGAAGGGCGGTTCTGAGGCAGTCCCTTTTTGTCAGAGGGTCAATACTGAGTCAGTCCCTCATTCTAAGCGGGTCGGAATTGAGGGTATGCCACATGATTAGAGGATCAGTACTGAAGTAGTGCGGTACTGTCAGAGGATCAGTACTGACGGAGTGCCTCATTGTCAGACGGCCAGTACTGAGATAATTAAGCGCTGTCAGTGGGACTCTCGGCTTCAGTACTAGAAGATCAAAGTTAAAAAGCATGAAAGTGATGCTAAACCTTTATAAAGTAGTGCTGTCAGCTCCAGTTGAGTACGCAGTGAATTATGACCACCATATTTTAGGAAGGACATTAAGACCCTGGAAAGGGAGGAAAGGAAATTGAGCAGAATGACAGCAGCATTACATCCAGGAGATGGAAGCATACTTGGAAATTTGCGTCCCTGCCTTTAAACTCAATTGCAGTAAAAGATAAAATGTGAGAGTGTTTTACATAGTTAGATGGGCTTCAGATTGGTTTCGGTGCATCATCGAGGGCCGAAGGGCCTGTACTGCGCTGTAATGTTCTATGTCAGTTTCTGTGGTCTACGCTGTTAAAAGCGGGAGACAGGAATGTGGGCTAAAAGGTCAATACAATGTTACAGGGTGAGAGAGATTAAAGATCAAGTTCACCATTGAACTCAAAGCAAAGGCAAAGGTAACGAAAACAGAAACTGTTGGAAAAGTTCATCAGGTCTGGC
>NC_063375.1:8371895-8378331 GCF_021869965.1 Rhincodon typus
ATTCTACCATTAACACCTGCTCTGGAGCAATGCTTTGTCTCTCCTCTCCAACCTTTACCACTCTCTTTCCACTTTAATTCGTTGGCACACTTTGACCTGCAAAACCCCCTCACTCTCTAATATACGGTAATAATCGCTTCTGTTCCAAATATTTCTCTATCCCCTTTCGACAAGATCATATCCATCAAATTGCTGCTTTACTTCAAGAGCAGAACGTTTCACTGGACTCAAAACAGTAACTTCCTCTTTCCACATAGGGGGGCGGGGGGGTCGGTGCCTGGGGAGGGGCCGCATTAACGACGGGGGGTGGTGCGGGGAACGTTCTCGTTGCTGACGGTGTCTGTATAGAATTTGAAAACAAGAGACCTCGCACTTGCGGGGGCACGCACCTAAATTCACCTCCGCTGGCGCTCTTTCCTCGGTGTGGGCGTGGTCGTGGTCGTGGTCTCGCTTTAGAACATAAGCACAAGGAGCAGGAGTAGGCCGTCCGGCCCTTCGAGCCTGCTCCGCCATTCAATAAGATCATGGCTGACCTTTTTGTGGACTCAGATGCACTTACCCGCGTTGTCACCATATCCCTTAATTACTTTATTGTTCAGAAAGAATCTGCCCTTTCTTTAAAAACGTTCACTGAAGTAGCATCAACTCCTTCACTGGGCAAGGAATTCCATAGATTAACAACCCTCTGGGTGAAGAAGTTCCATCTCAATTCACTCTTACCCCAGCCTCCGCTGATTGGAGCAACCGCATGTCATGGGCGTCGCCCAGGTCCTCACGGGCGAGACTCTGTCGTTCTTAGGTGGGGCTCATGCTCAGACCTTGTCATCTGATTGGTTAAACTGTCGCGCCCGCCCCATTTTGCTCACGTGGGGTTTGGACACGGACTCGTGGTCACATGTTTCCTAGTGACTAATTAGTTGCCGAACACCTGGTCTTTCTTCGTCCATCGTTCTATACTTTTAACATGGTACACACCTGAGGTTGGAAGGCTGTTTCTGGGTATACCACCTTTGTTGAGCCTTGCACGAAGTCTTCCGTGAGGCTTGTTCCACAGTCTTGGCTCTGTATGTTACCCTGTCTATTGGGGCCATGATATGATGGCTCTCAGGGCAGGTTGAGTTGAGTTGATGAGTGGGTAAGTACGCAGCAGATGAATCATCTCTCGGAAAGATGTGAAGTTATCTACTTTAGGGGCAAAAACTGAAAAGCCATTTATTATCTGAATGGTGATAGATTGGGAAAGGGCTAGGTGCACTGAGAACTTAGTGCCCTTGTACCTGTCGCTGAAAGCAAGTATGACCCTGAACCTGACCATGACCCTGACCCTTACCCTGACCCTGATCCTATTTCAGGTGGTGAACAAGGCAGATGGTTTGTTGACTGCCTAATTGAGGTGATTCATGGATTGGTTATAGTGACAGTGAGTGAAAGATTTACCAGAGTGATTTCTGGGATCGTGGTATTGAGAGATGAAGGGAGACTGGATCAGTTAGGGCTATATTCGTGGGAGTTTAAATGAAGAACGGGCATCTGATGGAAGCCTGTAAATTTAAAGAGGACTGGACAAGGTAGATTCAGTAAGGATGTCCTCAAAGACTTAGGAGTCCAGAAATGGGGCTTAGAGTCAAGGAGAAAAAGGTGATCATTTAGGAAATGAGGAGAAATGTCTTCACCCAGACAGAAGTCAGCCTGTGGAATTCTCTCTGGGAACTGTTGAGGTCAAACCATTGACTATTTTCAAGGTGAAATTGGATATGGTGCTTCGGACTAAAGAGAACAAAGAGAGTGGGTAGAAACAGTGTGAGTTCAATGATCAGTCATGATCATGTTGAAACGTGGAACAGGCTCGAAGTGCTTATTCCTATTTTTCTATGTTTCTATTAACCAAAGGAGACAAGATTGACTGGAATGACCCCATGGGTGACGACTTCAGGGTTTTTAAAATTCATTTGTGAGATCTAAAGATCGCTGGCTGGTCCAGCTTTATTGGCTGCCATTAGTTGCCCCATGAGATGGTGGTGTTGAGCTGCCTTCTTGAACCACTCCAGTCCTTGTGCTGACAGTTGACCCACAATCATTAGAATCCCCACAATGTGGAAACAGGTCATTTGGCCCAACAAGTCCATAATGACTCCAAAAAACATTCCAACCAGACTGATCTCCCCCACCTTATTCCTTGTCACTCTGCACTTCCCATGGATAATTCACATAACTACTCATCCCTGGACACAATGGGCAATTCAGCGTGGCCAATTCACCTAATCCATATATCTTTAGTCTGTAGGAGGAACCCGCAGCACCTGGAGGAAACCCACAAAGACATGGGAAGAATGTGCAAACCCCAACACACAGTCACCTGAGACTGAATTGAACCCAGATCTCTGGTGTTGTGAGGCAGCAGTGCTAACCACTGGCCATTGTGCTGCTTGTAAGCACAATATTGTTGGGAAGGGAGGTCCAGGGTTTTGACCCAGCGACAGTGAAGGAATGGTGACGTATTTAAAGTTTGGAGGGGATCTTGTAAGCAGTGGTATTCCCATGTATCTGTTGCCCTTGTCCTTCTCGATGGAAGTAGTCACGTGTTTGGAAAGTGCTGTCTGAGGATTGTTGGTGGAATTTCAGCAGTGTACCTTGTAGATGGCACACACTGCTGCTACTAAGTGCTCGTGGTGGATGGAGTGAATGTTTGTGGATGCGGTGCCAATCAAGTGGGCTGCTTTATTCTGAACAGCGTTGACCTTCTTGTGTTGTTGGAGCTGCACCTGTCCAGGCAAGTGGGGAACATTCCATCACACGCCTGAGTTGTGTCTTAATGTGGAGAGATTCAGAAGCTTAGGTTGTCCTTAGCCTTCTGAATGATGAAAAGTCTGCCGAGTGACTACCCGTCCTGGAATTTGCCAGTCTGTTCAGTTGTTGAGGCATTTGCACCAAGTCCATGGAGGTGGAACAGTTGTTGCTCTTTAAATTTGATGTTTCACTTCCATATGCATTCATTGTGTTGCTTCCTTTCCGTGTCCTGCTCTGACAGGTGAAATTGTATCCCACAACATGAGCAGACAGTTGCTGCATCTTTCCTCGTCCTCTGCCCCACCCAACAGCATTCTGACAGTATTAGCTTAATACATGACTCCCCCAATTTGGATGGTTTTCCCAACGCACATATATCACTTGAACTCTTCCAAAACCCCGGCCCTGCGATTCCCATGGGGAGATGGTCACTTGACTAACTGATGCATTCTTTTTAACATTCAGCCAGTGAAGGAAACTGAAGATCATCATTAACCTAGCGCCCCGGACCACACACACACTCCCATGTTGATACTAAGTGGTGGTGAAGGAGCCATCTTTCAGAAAGAACCTTCTTCAACAACACCATGCCTGCCATCACGAGAACAGATAAATCTTGTATATTATTTACAGAGGAGGGTATTTTTCTTCTGTATGTCCTGGGGCTGCCATGTTTCTGGTTACTTGTATTTTAGTGACATTGATTATCTCATGGTTGCCCCTATCTGTTCTAGTGTTATTAATTAGGACATTTGAAGATTACAATTTTAGTTTGGCGACAGCATTTGTAATTTCTCTCAGATTTTCTCTCTCTTTCTCCCTCTTGGTGGATGACTGTCTTCCTTCACAGTTGCATTCAATGTATTTCCAAGACAGGATGGTGAATGGCTTGGAGGGGAACTTGAAGGTGACATTTCTAATATGCTACTTTGTTCTTCCAGACAGAAGTGGTCGTGGGTATGTCTGAGGATCTTCAGAGAATTTCTGCAAGTGCATCTTGTAGATTGCATACACTGCTGCTACTGACTGTTGGTGGTAGAGGGAGTGGATATTTGTGGATGTTGTGCCAGTCAAGCATGCTGCTTTGTCCTCGATGGTTTAAAGCTTCTTGTGTTGTTGGGGCTGCACTCATCCAGGAAAGTGGGGACTATTCCATTACACTTCTGACTTGTGCCTTGTAGATGGTGGACATGCTTTGCGGAGTCAGCAGGAGAATTACTCCCTGTGGTATTCCTAGCTTCTGACCTGCTCTTGCGCTGCCTTTATGTGGTGAGTGCAGCTGAGTTTCTCGTCGATGATGACCCTCAGGATGTTGTTAGTGGGGATTCAGTGATGGTAACACTGTAGAATGCCCAGGGGCAGTGGTTATATTGTCTCTTATTTGAGATGGTTGCATTGTGTGACACAGATGTTATTTGCACTTGTTGGCCCAAGCCAGATCTTGTCTGCATTTGAACAAGGACTGCTTCAGTATCTGAGGAGCTGCGAATGCTTCTGAACATTGTGCAATCATCAGTGAACATCCCCTCATTGTAAAGGGTTCAGAATTGAGGGCATGCGACATAATCAGACATTCAGCACTGAGGGGATGCCTCATTGTCAGAGGGTCAACATTGAGGCAGTGCCACATCCGAAAGAGGTTAGAATTGAAGGAGTGCCACTTGATTACAGGAGCCGTGCTGAGGTTTTGCAGCACTTAGAGAAGGTCGAACTGACAGAATGCTTTATTGACAGAGGGTCAGTCTTGAGGTATTGAAGCACAGTCAGAAGTTCAGTACTGAGGGGGCCCCTCATTGCCAGAGTGTTAATGCTGATTCAGTTCCTCAATGTAATGAGGTGATAATTGAGGGAGTGCGAAATGATTAAAGGGTCAGGACTAACAATACAGGACTGTCAGTGAGTCAGATCTATAGGAGTCAGAGGGTCAATACGGAGGCAGTGTATCGTTGTGTAGGTGTTTGAATTGAAGGAGTGCCAACTGATTAGAAAGTTAGTCCAGAGGCATTGCGTCACGGTCAATGGGTTAGAACTGAGGGAGTGCCACATATTAAGAGGGTTGGTAGTGAGGTATTTGCAGCAGTGTGGGAGTGCCTCGTTCTCAGAGGATATTACTGAGAAAGTGCCTTATTGTCAGTGGAACATGGAGTCTTAGAATCGCAGATGTACAGGATGAAAACTGTCACTTTTGTCCAACTCGTCCATACTAACTAGATAACCAAAATTAATCTATTCCGTTTGGCCATATCCCTCAACCCCTCCTATTCGTAGAGCCATTCACTTGCCTCTGAAATGTTGTTATTGTGCCTTCCTTCACCAATTCCACTGGCAGCTTATTGCTTACATGTGCCACCCTCGAATTGAAAATGTTGCCCCTTAGGTCCCTTTCAAAACTTCCCCTCTCAAAATAAACACATGACCGTTAGTCTTGGATTCCCCTACCTTGGAAAGACCCTGTCTGTTCATCCTATCCATGCTGTCATGATTTTATAAACTTCTATAAGGTCCTCCTCGCCCTCTGACTCTCCAGGAAGAATGGCCCTCGCCTATTCAGCCTCTCCTTATAGCTCAAACCCTCCAACCCGCTGGTCACAGGCCTTCAATCTGAAAAATAACCCTCGACCACCACCCTCTCGCCTACCTTCTCTTCAATTTTTGTATCCAGATGGCTCGTTCTCCCTGTATTCCATGTGATTTCACCTTGTTAACCAGTCTACCATGCGAACTTTGTCAAACCACTTAATCAGGAGTGGCACCATAGAATCAAGGCTCTCAAACCTACTTTGCCTGCAGTCCTTTGAAGACTTCCCTTCTCTTTCCCGGTAGGCCTGCAAAAGCATTCCTTTTGTGAAGACATTCCAGCCATGGAGGCAGCTGCTCTGTTGTCTGAAGGATTTGATAAAAGACTGTACACACAAAGCACTTCCACTTGTCACTTCTGAGGCCAAGAAGGTTGCGTTCATGACTCAGTTACTTGGCAATTGTGGGCTTTTGTGTCATTCTGGTTATTACAGAGTATGATCTCGTCTGACATTATCAAGGAATTGCTGCGTTGCTGGATATATTATGCAATGAGGTTCAGAAATGGAAATGAAAATGCGTGTGGCATTATTCAAAGAAAGAATGCCTTCCTCTTTGTCCAGTCCAATATTTCAACAATGGTGAACGGATATTTTTCAGGCAGGGAAGGAGGTTTGTAGTGGCATTCTCCAGGGGCTGCTACTGGGACTTTTGTCATTCCTGATAGATAATTAATTATCTTGATCGTGGTGTGCAGGGGACAATTTCCGAGTTAAACTTGAGAATTGAAAATTGTGAGAATAGTGTGGAACTCCGAAAGTGCATTGAAAAGTTGATGGATTGGGCAGATAGGTGGAAGATGAGGTACAATGCAGAGAAGTGTAAGGTGATGCACTTTGTCTTTCAAGTGATTTTCCTTCCAATGTAAAATAGTAGTATGGACGTGCACAGTTGAAATGATGGTCGCAGTACAGCTGGAGAGAGCAATAAATAAAGCATACAGCCTTTATTAATAGGGGTATAGAGTATACGAGTAAGAAGTTGATGATATTGAACTTCTGCAAGGTAAGTTAAATCTCAGCTGGAGTATTGTGCACAGTTGTGGCCTGCACATTATAGGAAAAAGGCAAAT
>NC_063375.1:8378831-8388874 GCF_021869965.1 Rhincodon typus
TGTAAATAATTCCTAAAACATAGACATCCCTGTAAATGAACCGTGAAGCACAAAGCCTTCTGTAAGTAATCTCCGAAGCAGAATCTCGTTTAAACAAACGTGAAAAAGAGCCCCCTGAAAAATAAACTCAAGCACTGAGACCCCTTGAAATATAACCAAAGAAAGACCCCTCGGGAAGTAAAATGTAAAAGACAGAGACCCCAGTAAGAAGACATAAAACACAGAGACGCTGTAAAGAAACCCTAAAACAGAGCCCCCTCTAAATAATCCAAAAACACAGAGCACCCTGTACTCAAACCCTAAACGTGAACTGTTTTGGCCTTCAAAAATGCTGCCAGGCCTGCTGAGATTTTCCAGCAGTTTTGTTTTTGTTCCTGATTTGCAGCATCTGCAGTTCCTTCGGTTTTCAATTAACCAGGCAGTCAGTTAGATCAAATTGTTGTGTATCACATATTTACCAGTCGGATTCAAACACGCGGTACCCGTTCGCTCATGTGGTCACTTGCTTATCTTATAAGCTTTGTCCATTGATATCCTGTGTTCTGCCCTGTTTACTCATATCGGTTAGCACTTAACAAGGCTCCCGGAGTCTGGCTAGTGTGTCTTTATAAATAATCCCAGAAACACGCAGCATCGTGTATGTACACACCAAAACACAGACATCCCTGTAAATTAACCCTGAAACACAATGCCTCCTGGAAAAAATCTCCGATGCAGAGCCTCATTTAAACAAACGGTAAAGAAAGAAGGCCCCTGTAAATACACTGTCAAGCACAGAGACCCTTTAAATAAACCCGAAGAAAGGTCCCTCACGAAATAAAATGTAAACCACAGAGCCCCCGGCACATAACCCCCTGTAAATAAACCCTAAAACACAGAGCTTCATTTAGTATTACAGGGTCAATCGCCTTAAAATATCCTTTTCTGTGGTTTTTTGTGTAACACGAAATCACAAGCCTCTTTACTGTTGTACTAAAGGTCCTCTTTACCAATGCACCCACAAGCGCTCCATATGACCACTCTCGCGCTCTCATTCATTCATAACTTTACTGACCACTCATTAGCGTACTGTGTTTACTGTTACCGCATTTCATTCATTCATTCATAAAATTGCCATCTTGCCGTACTTTTCACTAATAAATGGAGACGAAATTAAGATGTTCCTTCCACCCCATTACTGCCTTTTCACAGTTTGAACCCTTGTTGCTAACAATGTTCAAACTTGTGTCTAAATCAGTGTCAATCCCTGAGTATATGTTAATTTTCTTTTATATTCAGAACAAAACAATCCCATCCATCGTGTCTCCCGAAACTAAGAAAAATTATAATATTAATCAGCCCTCAACAAACGTCACCCAGGACATCAAACAAGTTTTCTGCGTTACCACGTCTCTCTTAGATACATATTGAATAGGGTCCGCTTTCCCTTTAAGAAAGCTGGTCTCAAAATAGCGCTTCCGTGAAATTGAATGAAAAAATGCGTAAACCGGAAATAGTGAAATCTCAAGAGCCAGCCGCGATAATCAGGCTACTAAACTTTCTGCTGTCATTAAGTAATTCCCAAACCAGTCAAATCATACAGGGTTGATAATCTTTCTGGCATTCTCGAACTTTAAACGAATAAAAGGACACACACCCTTCATTGCCCTACTTCAAATACCTCAGTCCTGACCCGCTGACAATGAGGCGCTCCCTCAGTCCTGACCCGCTGACAATGAGGCGCTCCCTCAGTCCTGACCCACTGACAATGAGTCACTCCCTCAGTCCTGACCGCTGACAACGAGGCGCTCCCTCAATCCTGACCCTGGTACAATGAGGCGCTCCCTCAATTCTGACCTTATTACAATGAGACGCTACCTCAACAATGACCGTCAGACAACACTACACCTCCCCATTACTGACTCTTTGTCAAAGAGGCATTGCCTCAGACTGTGATGTACTATCTCAATCCGAACAATTCGCCGTGCTGTACTGGGGGCTGTGTTATTTAGTGTTGATTTACAGTGGGCTTGTGTTTTAGGCTTTATTAATTGGAGGTTCTGTGTTTTAGTTTCGCCTCTGAGAGTTTATTTACAGGAGGCTTAGATTTAGGGAGGATTTGCAGGGGACACTGTTTCAGGGTTTATTTGCTGGGAGCTCTATATTTTACACTTTATTTACAGGGGACTCGGTCTTTTATGGTTTCTTACTTGGGGCTGTGTCTTTTGCACTTTATTTCCTGAGGGACCTTTCTTCGGTTATATATAAAGGGGACTCTGCGCTTAAGGTTGTATTTACAGGGGGCTCTGTTTTCAGCATTTTTTCAAATGAGACTCTGCGTCGGAGAATATACACAGGAGGCTGTCTGTTTCAGAGTTCATTTACAGGGATGTCTGTGTTTTGGGGTATGTGTACACGATGCTCTCTGTTTTAAGGATTCTTTATGGTGATCTGTGTTTTACAGGTTACTGAAAGGCGTCTCTGTCTTCGGGTTTATTTACCGGGGACGGTTATTTATCGGTACGTCTATCTTTTCAAAGTTTATTTGTAAGGGGCCATCTCTTACGGATAATTTACAGATGGCTGAGTGTGAGGTGTAATTACAGGTGCTCAGTGTTTTCGGATTTATTTAGAGGGAGCCCTATGTTTTACCTTCTACTTCCTGGGCAATGTTTGTGAGAGTTCATTTCAATGGGACCGTGTATTTCAGGGTATAATTACAGGGGGCTTTGTTTTTAAGATTGGTTTAAATGGGGCTCTGTATTTTAGGGGTTATTTACTGTGAGCTACACGTTTTACGGGTTATTGAAAGGGGTTTCTGAGGCCTGGTGTTTGAGGGCTTTTGTATAGGGCTGAGGCTAGCGTTAGAGGTGAGGTTAGGGTCAGCGCTGGAGCTGAGGGTTATGGTTTGTGTTAGACCTGAGTCGAAGGTTAGGGTTAGGGTTTGGCCTGAGGTTATGTTCAGAGCTTACGCAAGAGTTAGCGTTAGGGTTGAATCTCGGCTTCAGGTTTGGGGTAGCGTTATTCCTGGGGGCAGGGAGAAAGAAAGCAGCTTCGCATACAGAGAGACAGAACCAGAGGGAGAGCAACTGCACATTCTGCAGGTAGACTCGGTATGCATTGTAAACTTAACAGGTCAAATAGTATTACAGATTAGTTTACAATTAAAGATTATTGTCCTGAGAGAATGCCTCATTGTCAGAGGGTCCACTTGAGGCTGTCCTGCTATGTTGTAGTGTCAGTACTGAAGGAGTGCACAATTGTCAGAGGATCACATTCAGCCGATGCCTCATTTTTAAAAAAGTACGTAATTTAGTTATGTACCATGCCCCCAATAAGAATTTAGAACAAGGCTCAGCCTCAGTCTTGACCATATGACTGATACACTCCCACAGTTCTGACCCACTGACACTGCTGCAATACCTCAGTGCGGACCATTTGACAATGAGGCACTGCTTCAGTACTGAAGCTCTGACAGGACTGACGATCTGACAATGAAGAAGTGCCTCAGTCTGACATTGTCACAATGCTGCAATCGTGTGGCACTCCCACAAGTCTAACCCCTTGAGAATAAGACACTACCTCTGTACTGACCGTCTCACAGTATTGCACCCCAACAGTTCTGACCCTCTGGTACTGCTGCATTACCTCAGTACAGACCCTATAAATGCGAGGCAGTTCCTCAGTTCTGACCCTCTTACAATGAGGCGCTACCTCAGTATTGACTGTCTGATTATAATGCTCTCCAGCAGTTCTGTCCCTCTGACAGTGCTTCAATACTTGCCTGGACCAGGCAAATTCCTCATTGTTAGCGGGTCAGTTCTGTGGTAATGTCTCCTGGGAATGGGATCATATGAATCTGTAATACTATTTGACCTGTTAAGTTTACAATACATCCCGAGTCTCCTGTAGAATACGCAGTTGCTCTCCCTCCGGCTCTGGGTATGCGAAGGCCATTTCTTTCTCCCTACTCTCAGAAATATCCCTAACCTTAACCCGAGATTCAGCCCTAAAGCTAACCCTCGCGTAAGCCCGAAGCCTAACTTCAGCCCAAAGCGTAACAAAAACCATAATCCTCAGCCCGAACGCTGGCCTCATCCTGCACTAACCACAGCCTCAGGCGCAAACGGAACCCAGCTTCATACGTACTCCTGGCCCTCAAACACGGAGCCGCCTGCACAGAGGCACTCAAACACAGAGACCCCTTTCACGAACCCGAAAAACGCGGACTTCACTGTAAATAACCCCGAAAACACAGAGTCCTATTTAAACAAACTTCAACAACAGAGTCCCCTGTAATTATGCGCTCAAATACACAGACCCCTTTAAATGAACTCTAACACACATTGCCCAGGAAGCATAAGGTAAAACAAAGGGCTCCTTCTAAATAGATCCGAAAACACTGAGCACCTTCAATTGCACCCCAACACTTAGCCCACGTGTAAATTATCCGTAAGACAGGGCCCCTTACAAAAAAGCCCTAAAAAGACAAAGCTGCCTATAAATAAACAGCCTCCTGCAAACAAACCCTAAAATAGAGATACCTTTCAATAACCTGTAAAACACGGAGCTCGCTATAAATAATCCCAGAAACACACAGCATCGTGTATGTACACTCAAAAACACAGACATCCCTGTAAATTAACCCTGAAACACAATGCCTCCTGGAAATAATCTCCGACGCAGAGCCTGGTTTAAACAAACGGTAAAAAAAAGAGAAGGCCCCTGTAAATACACTGTCAAGCACAGAGACCCTTTAAATAAACCCGAAGAAAGGTCCCTCACGAAATAAAATGTAAACCACAGACACCCGGCACATAAACCCCTGTAAATAAACCCTAAAACACAGAGCTTCATTTACAGGGATGTCTGTGTTTTAGGGTTTATATACAATGAAGACTGAAACACAAAGCTATCTGTAAATAATCTCCGACGCAGAGCCTCCTTTAAACAAACGATAAAAACGAGCTGCCTGTAACGATACTCTCAAGCACAGAGACCCCTTTACATATAACCAAAGAAAGGTTCCTCAAGAAGTAAACTGTAAAACAGAGCCCACAGTAAGAAACAATAAAAGACAGAGGCCCATGTAAATTACATGTCAAGTATAGAGCTCCTTGTAAATAAACCCTGAAACACAGTGCACCCTGCAAATCCTCTCTAAAACTGGGCCTGCAGTAAATAAACCCTCAGAGACGCCTGTAAACAAGCTCTCAGACAGAGACCCCTTTCAATAACCAGTAAAAGAAGGAGCTTAATTCAAATAATCCCTGAAACAGAACCCCCTGCAATTATACCCTCAAATGTACAGACCCCTTTAAATGACCTCTAAAACAGATGCCCGAGGAAGTAAAATGTAAAACACAGGCCTCCCTCTAAATAAAGTCGAAAACGCAGAGCACTTGTCAATACACGCCAATATCGAGCCGACCTTTGAATTATCCATGAAACAGGGCCACTTAAAAATAGACTCTAAAAGACAGAGCGAGCTATAAATAAAGAGCCCCCTGTAAATAATTACCAAAACGCAGAGTAAAAACCGGAAGAACTGCGGATGCTGCAAATCAGGAAAAAATACAAAGTTGCTGGAAAAGCTCAGCAAGTCTGGCAGCATCTGTGAGGGCAAAAAACAGAGGTAACGTTTCGTGTCAGGTGATCCTTCCTCAGAACCTCTTGCGAGCGCGTCTTTAGTAATGCAGGGTCGATCGTCTTAAAATATCCTTTTCTGTGGTTTTTTGAGGCACTATAACATTATAACATAAAAACATAAGAACTAAGAGCAGGAGCAGGCCATCTGGCCCCTCAAGCCTGCCCCGCTATTCAATAAGATCATGGCTGATCTTTTTGAGACTCAGCTCCACTTACCCGCCCGCTCACCATTAACCTTAATTCCTTTATTGTTCATAAATTTATCGAGCCTTGCCTTAAAAACATTCAGCGAGGTAGCTTCAACCGCTTCACTGGGCAGGGAATTCCAAAGATTCACAACCTTTTGGGTGAAGAAGTTCCTCCTGTCCTCAGTCCTATATCTGCTTCCTTTTAATTTGAGGCTATGCCCGCTCGTCCTCGTTTCACCTACTAGTGGAAACAACCTCCCTGCCTCCACCTGACCTATTCCCTTCATAATCTTGTTTGTTTCTATCAGATCTCCCCTCATTCTTCTGAATTCCAATGAGTATAATCCCAGCCTACTCAGTCTCTCCTCATATTCCAAACCTCTCAACTCTAGAATCAACCGAGTGAATTTCCTCTGCACCCCGTCCAGTGTTAGTATATCCCTTCTCAAGTAAGGAGACCAAAACTGCACACAGTACCACAGGAGCGGCCTCACCAGGACCCTATACAGCTGCAGCATTACCTCCCTGTTTTTAAACTCCATCCCTCGAGCAATGACAGACAAAATTCTATTTGCCTTTTTAATTACCTGCTGCACCTGCAATACCACTTTTAGCGATTCATGCACAAGGACACCCAAGTCCCTCTGCACAGCAGCATGCTGCAATTTTTTAGCATTTAAACCATAATCCATTTTGTTGTTATTCCTACCAAAATGGATGACCTCACATTTATCGACATTGTACTCCTTCTGCCAGACCTTTGCCCAGTCACTTAGACTATACGTCCCTCTGCAGAATTTCAGTGTCTTCTGCACACTTTGCTCTACCGCTCATCTCAGTGTCATCTGCAAATTTTGACACACCACACTTAGTCCCCAACTCCAAATCATCTATGTCAATTGTAAACAATTGCAGTCCCAACACTGATCCCTGAAGCACACCACTCGCCACTGACAGCCAGCCAGAAAAGCATCCATTTACCCCTACCCATAATTTTCTACAAGTCAATCATTCTCTATCCATGCCAATACATTACTGGCAATATCATGCAACTTTACCTTATGTAGCAGCCTTTGGTGTGGCACCTTGTCAAATGCCTTCTGGAAATCCAGATACACGACATCCACAGGTTCCCCATTGTCAACCATGCAAGTAATGTCCTCAAAGAATTCCACCAAGTTAGTTAAACATGACCTACCCTTCATGAACCCATGCTGGGTGTTCCCAATGGGACAATTTATACCCAGTTGTCTTGGTATTATCTTCCTTAAAGATGGATTCAAGCATTTTCCACACAACCGAAGTTAAGCGAACTGGCCGATAGTTACCTGCTTTTTGTCGACTTCCTTTTTTACTCAGTGGCCTCACATTGGCTGTTTTCCAATCTGCGGAAACCACCCCAGAGTCCAGTGAATTTTGGTAAGTAATTACTAGGGCAAGCCTCTTTACTGTTGTACTAAATTTCCTCTTTAGCAATGGACCCACAAGCGTTCCATATTACCACTCTCGCGCTCTCATACATTCATAACTTTACTGACCACTTACTAGCGTACTATGTTTACTATTACCGCATTTCATTCATTCATGAAACTGCGATCTTGTCATACTTTTCACTATTAAAGGGATACTAAATTAAAATGTTCATTCAAACCCATTTACTGCCTTTTCACAGTTTTAATCTTCACGGCCTGATTTTGCTAACAGTCGCCAAACCTGTGTCTACATCAGAGTCTATCCCTGAGTATGTCTTAATTTTCTAACACATTCAGAACAATACCATCGTGTCAACCGAAGCTATGAAAGAGCATAATATTAATCAGCCCTCAGCAAAATTCTCCCAGGACTTGAATAGCTTGCAGTACATCAAACAAGTTTTCTGCGTTAGCAGAGATGGTAGGAACTGCAGATGCTGGAGAATCTGAGATAACAAGGTGTGGAGCTCGATGAACACAGCAGGCCAAGCAGCAGAGGAGCAGGAAGGTTGACGTTTCGGACCGAGACCCTTCTTCAGAAGTGGGGGAGGGGAAGGAGGGTCTGAAATAAATAGGGAATGAGGGGGAGGCGGGGAGAAAATGGATAGAGGATAAGATAGGTGGAGAGGAGACAGACAGGTCAAAGAGGCGGGAATAGACCCAGTAAAGGTGAGTGCAGCTGGGGAGTTAGGGAGGATGTATTTCAGTCCAGAGAGGACAGACAGGTCAAGGGGACGGGATGAGGTCTGTAGGTAGGAAATGGGGGTGGCGCTTGAGGTGGGAGGAGGGGACAGGTGGGAGGTAGAACAGTTTAGGGAGGCGGGGACGAGCTGGGCTGGTTTTGGGACGCGGTGCAGGGAGGGGAGATTTTGAATCTTGTGAATTCCACATTGACAACATTGGGCTGCAGGGCTCCCAATTGGCATATGAATTGTTGTTCCTGTAACCTTCGGGTGGCATCGTTGTGGCATTGCAGGAGGCCCAGAATGGACATGTCGTCTGAGGAATGGGAGGGGGAATTGAAATGGTTCACGGGTGGGAGGTGCAGTCGTTTAGAGCAAACCGAGGGTAGGTGTTTTGCAAAGCGGTCCCCAAGCCTCCGCTTGGTTTCCCCAATGTAGAGGCCGCCACAACGGGAACAGCGGATGCAGTATGCCACATTAGCAGATGTGCAGATGAACATCTGCTTGATGTGGAAAGTCTTCTTGTGGCCTGGGATGGGTGTGAGGGGGGAGGTGTAGGGTCAAGTGTGGCACTTCCTGCGGTTGCAGGGAAAAGTGCTGGGTGTGGTGGGGCTGGAGGGGAGTGTGGAGCGGACAGGGGAGTCACGGACAGAGCGGTCCCTCCGGAAAACAGATAAGGGTGGGGAGGGAAAAATGCCTTTGGTGGTGGAGTCGGTTTGCAGATGGCGGAAGTGTTGGAGGATGATGCGTTGGATCAGGAGTTTGGTGGGCTGGTACGTGAAGATGAGGGGGATTCTGTTTTGATTGTTATTGCGGGGAGGGGTTGTGAAGGATGAGTTGCGGGAAATGCGGGAGAAATGTTCGCGGGCGTTCTCGACCACTGAGGGGAAGAAGTCCTTGAAAAACGAGGACATCTGAGATGTATGGGAGTGGAATGGCTCATCCTGGGAACAGATGCGGTGGAAGTGAAGGAGTTGGGAATAGGGGATGGCATTTTTGCTGGAAGGTGGGTTGGAGGAGTTGTATTCTCGGTCGCTGTAGGAGTCAGTGGGCTTGAAATGGATATCAGTTTCTAGGTGGTTGCCAGACATGGAAACAGAAAGGTCCAGTAAGGAGAGAGAGGTATTAGAGATGGTCCAGGTGAACTTAAGTTTGGGGTGGAAGGTGTTCGTGAAGTGGATGAACTGTTCGAGCTCCTTGTGGGAGCACGAGGAGGCGCCGATTTTGTCATCAATGCAACGCAGGAAGAGGTGGTGTTTTGGGCCAGTGTCGCTGCGGAAGACGGATTGTTCCGTGTAACCTACAAAGAGGCAGGCATAGCTTGGGCCCATGCGGGTACCCATGGCCACCCCCTTTGTCTGTTGGAAGTGGGAGGAATTGAAAGAGATGTTGTTGAGGGTGAGGACTCAGCGGATGAGGGTGTCAGTGCAGGGGGACTGGTCGGGCCTGCGGGACACGAAGAAGCAGAGGGCCTTTAGGCCATCTGTATGGGGAATGCAGGTGTAGAGGGACTGGGCGTCCATGGTAAAGATGAGTTGTTGAGGACCAGGGAAGTGGAAGTTCTGGAGGAGGTGGAGTGCGTGGGTTGTGTCACGGTCGTAGGTAGGGAGTTCCTGGACCAAGGGGGAGAAAATAGAGTTGAAATAGGTGGAGATAAGTTCGGTGGGGGAGGAGCAGGCGGAGACAATGCGTCGACCAGGGCAGTCAGGTTTGCTGGAAAAGCTCAGCATGTCTGGCAACATCTGTGAAGGAGAAAACAGAGTTAACGTTTCAGGTCCGGGGACCCTTCCTCAGAACTTCAGTACACTGCCGACACTGAGGCGTTATCTCACTCCAACCCTCTCAGTGCTGCAATAACCCAGATTTGATCCTCTATTCGCGTGGCATTCCCTCAGGACTGATCCTGTAATCGTGTGGCGCTACCTCAGTAATGACCTTGAGACAACACTGCCCTTCCGCATGACTGACTGTCTGACAAACAGGCACTGCCTCACATCTGACTTGTTGACTATGAGGTACTAATTGAATCTTACTGTCTCGTAGTGCTTTACTCGGGGCTCTGTTATTCAGTG
>NC_063375.1:8389374-8392873 GCF_021869965.1 Rhincodon typus
TGATGTGCTTATCTGAGTGAAATAAGCATTTTAGTCAAAACAGCATTCAAAATTAAGGCATTTGTAGACGTTGACATTTTTGACTTCTGAAGTGCTTAAATCGCTGAAATAAGCATGTTACTCAAATAAACATCAAAACTTGAGTCATTTGGTGAAATTCTTAGTTTGGACTTCTGAAGTGCTTATCTCACTCAACTATGCATGTTACTCAAAACAAAATCAAAAGTTGAGTCATTTGGTGAAGTCGAGATTCTTCACTTCTGAAGTGCTTATTTCACTGGAGGAAGCCTGTTAGTCAATCCAACAGCAAAATTTGAGTCATTTAGTGAAGTTGAAATTTTGGTCTTCTGAAGTTCTTATCTCCCTGATATAAGCATGTTGTCAAAACAGCATAAAAAGTTGACAGTCTTGTTGAAGTTGAGATTTTGGTCTTCTGCTATGCTTATCTCGCTGAAATAAGCACGACAGTCAAAGCAACATCAAAAGTTGTGTCATTTGGAAAATTTGAGATTTTGATAATCTCAAGTGCTGAACTCGCTGAAATGAGCATGTTAGTCAAACTAACAGCGAAAATTGAGTCATTTGGTGAAGTGCACATTTTTGTCTTCTGAAGTGCTTATCTCGCTGAAATAAGCACGTTAGTCAAAACAACATCAAAAGTTGTGTCATTTGTTGAAGTTGAGATTTTGGTCTTCTGATGGGCTTATTTCAATGAAATAAGCATGTTAGTCAAATCAACATCAAAAACTAACTCTTTTGGTGAAGTTCAGATATTGCTCTTGTGATGTGCTTATCTGAGTGAAATAAGCATGTTAGTCAAAACAGCATCAAAAATTAAGTCGTTTGTTGACGTTGAGATTTTTGACTTCTGAAGTGCTTAAATCGCTAAAATAAGAATGTTAGTCAAACCAACATCAAAATTTGAGTCATTTAGTGAAGTTGAGATTTTGTTCTTCTGACGTGCATACCTCATGAAATACGCATGTCATTCAAAGCAACTTCAAAAACTAACATTTTTGGTGAAGTGAGATTTTGGTCTCCTGAAGTGCTTATCTGAGTTAAATAAGCATGTTAGTCACAACTGCATAACAAAATTAATTCAGATGGTGAAGTTGAGATTATTGATTTCTAAAGTGCTTATCTCACTGAAATAAGCATTTTAGTCCAACCAGCGTCCAAAGTTAGGTCCTTTGGTGAAGTTGAGATTTTTGACTTCTGAAGTGCTTACCTCACTCCAATAATCATGTTAGTCAAACCGACATCAAAATTTGAGTCATTTGGTGAAGTTCCGATTTTGGTTTTCTGAAGTGCTTATCGGAGTGAAATAAGCACGTTCGTCAAAACAGCATCAAAAGTTAAGTCATTTGTTGACGTTGAGAATTTTGACTTCTGAAGTGCTTAAATCGCTGAAATAAGGATGTTAGTCAAACCAACATCAAAACTTGAGTCATTTGGTGAAGTCGAGATTCTTCACTTCTGACGTCCTTATTTCACTGGAGGAAGCCTGTTAGTCAATCCAACATCAAAATTTGAGTCATTTAGTGAAGTTCAAATTTTGGTCTTCTGAAGTGCTTATCATGCTGAAATAAGCATGTTGTCAAAACAGCATTAAAAGTTGAGTGCCTTGTTGAAGTTAACATTTTGATGTTCTGCTGTGCTTATCTCGCTGAAATAAGCACGTTAGTCAAAACAACATCAAAAGTTTTGTCATTTCGTGAAGTTGAGATTTTGATATTCTGAAGTGCTTAACTTGCTGAAATGAGCATGTCAGTCAAACTGACAGCAAAAATTGAGTCATTTGGTGATCTTCAGATTTTGGTCTTCTGCTTTGCTTATCTCGCTGAAATAAGCACGTTCGTCAAAACAACATCAACAGTTGTGTCATTTGGTGAAGTTGAGATTTTGATCTTCTGATATGCTTATCTCAATGAGGTGTGCATGTCATTCAAACCAACGTCAAAAACGAACTCATTTGTTGAATTTCAGATATTGATCTTCTGATGTGCTTGTCTGAGTGAAATAAGCATGTTCGTCAAAACAGCATCAAAAATTAACTCATTTGTAGATGTTGAGGATTTTGACTTCTGAATTGCTATCTCACTCAAGTCAGCATGTTCGTCTAACCAACATCAAAACTTGAGTCATTTGGCGAAGTTTTTATTTTGGCCTTCTGATGTTATTATCTCACCGAAATATGCATGTTGCTCATAACAACATCAAAAGTTGTGTCAGTTGGTGAAGTCGAGATTTTACTCTTCTGAAGTGCTTATTTCACTGCAGGTAGCCTGTTAGTCAATCCAACATCAAAATTAAAGTCATTTCGTGATTTTCGGATTTTTGTCTTCAGAAGAGCTTATCTCACTGAAATAAGCACGTTGTCAAAACAGCATAAAAAGTTGCGTGTCTTGTTGAAGTTGAGATTTTGGTCTTCTGCTATGCTTATCTCAATGAAGTAAGCATGTTATTCAAATCAACATCAAGAACTAACTCAATTGGTGAAGTTTAGATATTGGTCTTCTGATGTGCTCATCTGAGTGAAATAAGCATGTTAGTCAAAACAGTATCAACATTGAAGTCATTTGGTGAAGTTGAGATTTTTGACTGCTGAAGTGCTTATCTCACTGAAAAAAAGCATTTTAGTATTATCAGCATCAAAAGTTAGGTCCTTTGGTGAAGTTGAGATTTTGATCTTCTGAAGTGCTTATCTCATGAAATAAGCATGTCATTCAAACCAACATCAAAAACTAACTCATTCGTTGAAGTGAGATATTGGTCTTCTGAAGTGTTTATCTGAGTTCAATAAGCATGTTAGTCACAACTGCATTCCAAAATTAAGTCAGTTGGTGAAGTTGAGATTTTTGATTTCTGAACTGCTTATCTCACTGAAATAAGCATTTTAGGCAAAACAGCATCAAAACTTGAGTCATTTGGTGAAGTTCAGATTTTGGTCTTCTGAAGTGCTTATCTCACTGAATTATGCATGTTACTCAAAACAACATCAAAACTTGAATCATTTGGTGAAGTCGAGATTATTCACTTCCGAAGTGCTTATTTCACCAGAGGAAGCCTGTTAGTCAATCCAACATCAAAACTTGAGTCCTTTAGTGAAGTTCTAATTTTGGTCTTCTGATGTGCTTATCTGAGTGATATAAGCATGTTAGTCAAAACAGTGTCAACATTGAAGTCATTTGGTGAAGTTGAGATTTTTGACTGCTGAAATGCTTAGCTCACTGAAAAAAACATTTTAGCAAAATCAGCATCAAAAGTTGAATGTCTTGGTGACATTGATATTTTGGTCTTCTGATATGCTTATCTCACTGAAGTAAGCACATTAGTCAAACTGACATCAAAAGTTGAGTCATTTGGTGAAGTTGAGATTTTTGATTTCTGAAGTGCTTATCTCACTCAAATAAGCATGTTAGTCAAACCAGCATCAAAACTTGAGTCATTTGATGAAGTTCAGATTTTGGTCTTCTGAAGTGCTTATCTGAGTGAAATA
>NC_063375.1:8392973-8400081 GCF_021869965.1 Rhincodon typus
TCTGATGTGCTTATCTGAGTGAAATAAGCATGTTAGTCAAACCAGCATCAAAAATTAAGACATTTGTTGACGTTGAGATTTTTGACTTCTGAAGTGCTTAAATCGTTGAAATAAGCATGTTAGTCAAACCGACATCAAAACTTGATTCATTTGTTTAAGTTCAGATTTTGGTTTTCTGAATTGCTTAACCCGCTGAAATAAGCATTTTTTGTCAAACCAGCATCAAACGTTATGTCTTTTGGTGAAGTTGAGATTTTAGTCTTCTGACATGCTTATCTCGCTGAAAGAAGCACGATTTTCAAAACAACATCAACATTTCAGTCATTTGGTGAAGTTCAGATTTTGGTCTCCTGAAGTGCTTATCTGAGTCAAATAAGCATGTTAGTCAAAACAGCATCAACTTTGAAGTCATTTGGTGAAGTTGATATTTTTGACTTCTGAAGTGCTTATGTCACTGAAATAAGCATTTTAGTCAAATCAACATCAAAAGTTTGGTCCTTTGGTGAAGTTGAGATTACAGTCTTCTGATATGCTTATTTCGCTCAAATAAGCATGTTAGTCAAACCATCATCAAAACTACAGTCATTTGGTGGAGTTCAGATTTTGGTGTGCTGAAGATCGTAACTCGCTGAAATAAGCATTTTAGAACAACCAGCAACAAAAGTTGTTTCATTTGGCGAAGTTGAGATTTTAGCCTTCCGAATTGCTTAACTCGCTGAAATAAGTGTGTTAGTCAAAACAACATCAAAAGTTGAGTCATTTTGTGAAGTTGATATTTTGTTCTTTTGAAGTGCTTTCCTCATGAAATAAGCATGTCATTCAAATCAACATCAAAAACTAACATTTTTGGTGAAGTGACATATTGGACTTCTGAAGTGCTTATCTGAGTTAAATAGGCATGTTAGTCAAAACTGCATCAAAAATTAAGTCAGATGTTGAAGTTGAGATTTTTGATTTCTGAAGTGCTTATCTCACTCAAATAGTCATGTTTGTCAAACCAACATCAAAACTTGAGTTATTTTGTGAAGTTGAGATTTTTGATTTCTGAAGTACTTATCTCACTGAAATAAGCATGTTAGTCAAAACAGCATTAAAAATTAAGTCATTTGGTGAAGTTGAGATTTTGGTCTTCTGAAGTGCTTAACTCGCTGAAATAAGCATGTTAGTCAAACGAACTTAAAAAAATTGTGTCACATGATGAAGTGCTGATTTTTGGCTTCTCACGTGCTAAACTCGCTGAAATAAGCATTTTAATTTAACAAGCATCAAAAGTTAGGTCATTTGGTGAAGGTGAGATTTTGGTCTTCTGATATGCTTGTCTCGCTGAAATAAGCAAGTTATTCCAAACAACTTCATCAGCCCCTGGTAAATAACCCCTAAAACACATGAGCCTCAGTGTATAAACCCTGAAATATAGAGCCCCCTGTATATAAACACTAAAACACGGTAAAAACTAAAGGAACTGCGGATGCAGCAAAATCAGGAACTCAAACATAGTTGCTGGAAAAGCTCAGGAGGTCTGACAGCGTGTCCGACACTTCCACCATCTGCAATCCGACCCCATCACCAAAGGCATTTTTCCCTCCCACCCTTTTCTGTTTTCGGGAGGGTCCACTCTCTCCATGACTCCCTTGTCCGCTCCACACTCCCCTCCAGCCCCACCACCCGGCACTTCTCCCTGCAACCGCAGGAATTGCGACACGTGCCCCGACACTTCCCCCGTCAACCCCAACTCAGGCCCCAAGAAGACTTTCCACATCAAGCAGATGTTCACCTGCACATCTGCTAAAGAGGTATACTGCATCCGCTGTTCCCGTTGTGGCCTCCTGTACATCGGGGAAACAAAGCGGAGGCTTGGGGACCGCTTTGCAGAACACCTACGCTCGGTTTGCACGAAACAACTGCACCTCCCACTCGCGAACCATTTCAATTCCCCCTCCCATTCCTCAAACGACATGTCCATCCTGGGCCTCCTGCAGTACCACAATGATGCCACCCGAAGGTTTCAGGAACAGCAACTCGTATTCCACTTGTGAACCCTGTAGCCCAATTGTATCAGTGTGGACTTCACAAGCTTCAAAATCTCCCTTCCCCCTACCGCATCCCAAAACCAGCGCAGCTCGTCCCCGCCTCCCTAACCTTTCCGTCCTCCCACCTATCCCCTCCTCCCATCTCAAGCCCCACCCCCATCTCCTACTTACTAACCTCATCCCGCCCCCTTGACCTGTCCGTCCTCCTTGGACTGACCTATCTCCTCCCTAACTCCCCACCTACATTCAGCTTTACTGGCTCCATCCCCGCCTCTTTGACCTGTCGGTCTCCTCTCCACCTATCTTCTCCTATATCCATCTTCTATCCGCCACTCCCTCTCTCCCTATTTATTTCAGAAACCTGTTCCCCTCCCTCATTTCTGAAGACGGGTCTAGGCCCGAAATGTCAGCCTTCCTGCTCCTCTGATGCTGCTAGGCCTGCTGTGTTCATCGAGCTCTGCACCTTGTTATATCAGATTCTCCAGCATCTGCAGTTCCTACTACCAATGAGGAAAATGAGACCCTGTTAGCGGTTCCAGGTCAGTACTGAAGCACTGTCAGAGGGATAGAACTGCTGGAGAGTCAGAGAGTCAATAATGAGGCAGCACCACTTTTTAAGCGGGGGAGAACTGAGGAAGTGCTTCACATGTATAGGGTCTCTATTGAGGTAATGCAGCAGCACCAGAGGGTCAGAACTGTTGGGTGCATTATTGTGAGAGGGTCAATCTTGAGGCAGTGTCTCATTCGAAAGGGGTCAGACATGTTGGAGTGCCAAAAGATTGCAGCCCTGTGAGAATGTCAGACTGAGGGAGTGCCTCATTGTCAGATAGTCTGTACTGTCAGAGCTTCCGTACTGAAGCAGTGCCTCATTGTCAAAGGGTCCACACTGGAGGTATTGCAGCAGTTATGTGCCACAGGGGTCGGTGCTGGGAACTTTGTTATTTGTTACTTATGTGAATGATCTGGATGTGAATGTACAAGGCATGATGAGTAAGTTTGTGGATAATGCAAAAGTAGGAGATGTCATTGATAGCAAAGAAGGTTATCAAAATTTATAGAGGCTTCTCGATCAGATGGGCAAGTGAGCTGAGGATTGGTAAATACAATTGTATACAGACACAGGTGTGCACTTTGGAAAGTCAAACCAAGTTAGGATTTATACAGTAAATGGTAAAGTCCTGAATTTCATTCTCTGACAATGTTGCACTCCTTCAGTACTGAACTACAACAAAGTGGGATAGCCTCAGGCAGACACTCTGACAATGAGGCATTCCCTCAGGGCAATAATCTTTAATTGTAAGTGAATCTGTAATATTATTTGACCTGTTAAGTTCACAATACTTCCCGTGTCTCCTGTAGAATACGCAGTTGCTCTCCCTCTAGCTCTGCCTCTGGTTATGCGAAGCTGCTTTCTTCCATACTACCTTCAGAAATAACATTCGCCGGAACTGTAACCCGAGATTCAGCCCAAACGCTAACACTCATGTAAACCCGAAGTCCAACCTCAGCCCAAATCCTAACCTCAGTCCTAACCCAAACCATAACCCTCAGTCCCAACGCTGACCTCTAACTCTAGCCTCAGCCCTAAAACCTACCCTCAGCCCTATAACACAAGCCTCATCCCTACACTAACCATAGCCTTAGTCCTAAACCGAACCGAGCTTCAGCCCTGCTGCTAACTGAAGACAGAGAGCCTCCGGTACAGAAACCCGAAGACACAGAGCCCCCCGTACAGAAACCCGAAGAAAGAGACCCCTTTCAACTAACTGTAAAACACGGAGCACACTATAAATAATCCCTAAAACATAGACATCCCTGTAAATGAACCGTGAAACACAAAGCCTTCTGTAAGTAACCTCCGAAGCAGAATCTCGTTGAAACAAACGCGAAAAAGAGCCCCCTGTAAATACACTCAAGCACAGAGACCCCTTTAAATATAACCTAAGAAATGTCCCTCGGGAAGTAAAATGTAAAAGACAGAGAACCCAGGAAGAAACCAGAAAACACAGAGTCGTCTCTAAAGAAACCCTAAAACAGAGCCCCCTGTAAATAATCTAAAACACAGAGCACCCTGCACACGAACCCGAAACGTTAACTGTTTTTGCCTTCACAAATGCTGCCAGACCTGCTGAGATTTTTCAGTTATTTTGTTTTTGTTCCTGATTTAAAGCATCTGCAGTTCCTTCGGTTTTCAATTAACGAGGCAGTCAGTGAGATCAAATGGTTATGTATCACATATTTACCAGTCGGATTCAAACACGCAGTAACCGTCCGCTCATGTGGTCACTTGCTTATCTTATAACCTTTGCCCCTGAATATCCTGTGGTCTGCCCTGTTTACTCATATCGGTTAGCACTTAACAAGGCTCCCGGAGTCTGGCTGGTGTGTGTTTAGTAATACAGGGTCAATCGCCTTAAAATATCTTTTTCTGTGGTTTTTGTTTGACACTGTATCATAAGCCTCTTTACTGTTGTACTGAATGTCCTCTTTCCGAATGCACCCACAAGCGCTCCATATGACCACTCTCGCGCCCTCATTCATTCATATCTTTACTGACCACTCATTGGCGTACTGTGTTTACTATTACCGCATTTGATTCATTCATTCATAAAACTGCATTCTTGTCATTATTTTCACTGATAAAAGGAAACGAAATTAAAATGTTCCTTACACCCCATTACTGCCTTTTCACAGTTTGAACCCTTGCTGCTAACAATGTCCAAACTTGTGTCTACATCAGAGTCAATCCCTGAGTATGTGTTAATTTTCTAATCTATTCAGAACGATACGATTCAATCTATCGTGTCACCTGAAACTATGAAAAATTATAATATTAATATGCCCTCAACAAACGTCTCCCAGGACTTGAATATCTTGCGGGACATCAGACAAGTTTTCTGCGTTACCACGTCTCTGTTCGATACATATTGAACAGGGTCCGCGTAACCCTTTAAGAAAGCTACTCTCAAAATAGCGCTTCCGTGAAATTGAATGAAAGAATGAGTAAACCGGCAATAGTCAAATCTCAAGAGCCAGCCGCGGTAATTAGGCTACTGAACTTTCTGTTGTCATTAAGTAATTCCCAACCCAATCAAATCATGTAGGGTTGATAATCTTTCTGGCATTCTCTAACTTTAAACGAATAAAAGGACCGACGCCCATGATTGGCCTACTTCAAATACCTCAGTCCTGACCCGCTAACAATGAGGCGCTCCCTCAGTCCTGACCCGCTGACAATGAGGCGCTCCCTCATTCCTGACCCGCTGACAATGAGGCGCTCCCTCAGTCCTGACCCGCTGACAATGAGGCGCTCCCTCAGTCCTGACCCGCTGACAATGAGGCGCTCCCTCAGTCCTGACCCGCTGACAATGAGGCGCTTCCTCAGTGCTGACCCGCTGACAATGAGGCGCTCCCTTAGTCCTGACCCTAGTACAATGAGGCTCTCCCTCATTCCTGACCCGCTGACAATGAGGCGCTCCCTTAGTCCTGACCCTAGTACAATGAGGTGCTCCCTCAATTCTGACTCTATTACAATGTGGCTCGACCTCAACAATGACCATCAGACAACACTACACCTCCCCATTACTGACTCTTTGTCAAAGAGGCATTGCCTCAGACTATGATGTACTATCTCAATCCGAACAATTCGCCGTGCTGTACTGGGAGCTGTGCTATTTAGTGTTGATTTACAGTGAGCTTGTGTTTTAGGCTTTATTAATTGGAGGCTCTGTGTTTTAGGGTCTCCTCTGAGAGTTTATTTGCAGGAGGCTTAGTTTTAGGGACGATTTGCAGGGGTCACTGTTTCAGGGTTTATTTCCTGGGAGATCTATATTTTACACTTTATTTACAGGGGAGTCGGTCTTTTATGGTTCCTTACTGGGGGCTTTGTCTTTTCCACTTTATTTCCCGAGAGACCTTTCTTCGGTTATATATAAAGGGGTCCCTGTGCTAAGGGTGTATATAGAGGGGGCTCTGTTTTTAGCATTTTTTCAAATGAGACTCTGCTTCGGAGAATATTTACAGGAGGCTGTGTGTTTCAGAGTTCATTCACAGGGATGTCTGTGTTTTCGGGTATCTGCACTCGATGTTCTGTGTTTTTGGGATTATTTATAGTGGTCTTTGTTTTACAGTTTACTGAAAGGCGTCTCTGTCTCCGGGTTAATTTACCGGGGACTGTTATTTATAGGTACGTCTATCTTTTCAAAGTTTATTTGTAAGGGGCCCTGTCTTACGGATAATTTACAGGTGGGCTGAGTGTGGAGTGTAATTGCAGGTGCTCAGTGTTTTCGGATTTATTTAGAGGGGGTCTAACCCCTTGAGAATAAGACACTACCTCAGTCATGACCGTCTCACAATAATGCACCCCAACAGTTCTGACGCTCTGGTGCTGCTGCATTACCTCATTACAGACCCTATAAATGTCAGGCGCTTCCTCAGTTCTGACCCTCTTACAATGAGGCGCTACCTCAGTATTGACTCTCTGATTATAATGCTGTCCAGCAGTTCTGTCCCTCTGTCAGTGCTTCAGTACTTGCCAGGACCAGGCAAATTCCTCATTTTTAGCGGGTCCGTTCTGTGGCAGTGCCTCCTGGTAATGGGATCATATGAATCTGTAATACTATTTGACCTGTTAAGTTTACAATACATCCCGAGTCCCCTGTAGTATACGCAGTTGCTCTCCCTCCGACTCTCGGTTTGCGAAGCTGCTTTCTTTCTCCCTTCTCTCAGATATATCCCGAACCTTAACCTTAGATTCAGCCCTAACGCTGGCACTCGCGTAAGCGCGAAGCCTAACTTCAGCCCAAAGCCTAACCCAAACCATAACCCTTCGCCCTAACGCTGGCCTCATCCTACACGAGCCATAGTCTCAGGCCCAAACCGAACCCAGATTCAGCCGTACTCTGGGCCTTTAAACACGAAGCCGCCTGCACAGAGGCCCTCAAACACAGAGACCCCTTTCAATAACCTGTAAAAAGTGGACTTCACTGTAAATAACCCCTAAATCACAGAGTCCTATTTAAAAAAACTTCAATAACAGAGACCCCTGTAATTAAACTCTCAAACACACAGAACCTTTT
>NC_063375.1:8400581-8400889 GCF_021869965.1 Rhincodon typus
TCACTGAAATAAGCACGTTTGTCAAACCAACATCAAGACTTGAGTCATATTGGGAAGTTCAGATTTTGGTTCGCTGAAGTGCTTATCCAGCGAAAATAAGCACGTTTGCCAAAACAACATCAAAAGTTGAGTCATGTGGTGAAGTTGAGATTTTTGATTATTGAAGTGCTTGTCTCACTGAAATAAGCATGTTAGTCAAACGGACATCAAAACTTGAGTCATTTGGTGAACTACAGATTTTGGTCTGCTGAAGATCTTACCTCGCTCAAAATGGCATTTTATTCCAAACAGCATCAAAAGATGAGTCA
>NC_063375.1:8400899-8401691 GCF_021869965.1 Rhincodon typus
TTTGGTGAAGTTGAGATTTTTGACTTCTGAAGTGTTTATCTCCACTCAAATAATCATGTTAGTCAAACCAACATCAAAACTTGAGTCATCTGGTGAAGTTCAGATTTTGTTTTTTCTGAAGTGCTTATCTCACTGAAATAAGCATGTTAGTCAAACCAACATCATTGAGTCATTTGGTCAAGTTTAGATTTTGTTTATCTGAAGTGCTTATCTCACTGAAATAAGCATGTTCGTCAAAACAGCATTAAAAATTAAGTCATTTGATGAAGTTGAGATTTTTGACTTGTGAAGTGCACATCTCATGAAATAAGCATGTTAATCAAACCAACATCAAGACTTGAGTCATGTGATAAAGTTCAGATTTTGGTTTTCTGAAGTGCTTATCTCACTGAAATAAGCATGTTAGTCAAAACAACATCAAAACTTGAGTCATTTGGTGAAGTTCAGATTTTGGTCTTCTGAAGTGCTTGTCTGAGTGAAATAATCATGTTAGTCAAAACAGCATCAACATTTAAGACATTTGGTGAAGTTGAGATTTTTGACTTCTGAAGTGCTTACTCACTGAAATAAACATTTTAGTAAAACCAGCAGGAAAAGTTAGGTCCTTTGGTGAAGTTGAGATGTTAGTATTCTCATTCTTATCTCGCTGAAATAAGAATTTCAGTCAAACCAGCATGAAAAGTTGAGTGTTTTGGTGAAATTGAGATTTTGGTCTTCTGAAGTGCTTAACTCACTGAAGTAAGCATGTCAATCAAAACAACATCAAAAATTGAGTCATTTGATTAAGTTCAG
>NC_063375.1:8401701-8408492 GCF_021869965.1 Rhincodon typus
GAAGTGCTTAACTCACTGAAATAAGCATGTTAGTCAAACCAACATCAAAACTTGAGTCATTTGGTGAAGTTCAGATTTTGTTTATCTAAAGTGCTTATCTCACTGAAATAAACATGTTAGTCAAAATAGCATTAAAATTTAAGGCATTTGATGAAGTTGAGATTTTTGACTTGTGAAGTGCACATCTCATGAAATAAGCATGTTAATCAAACCAACATCAAGACTTGAGTCATGTGATAAAGTTCAGATTTTGGTTTTCTGAAGTGCTTATCTCACTGAAATAAGCATGTTAGTCAAAACAACATCAATAATTAAGTCATTTGGTGAAGTTGAGATTTTAGACTTCGGAAGTGCTTATCTCAATGAAATAAGCATTTTAGTATAAACAACATCAAAACTTGAGTCATTTGGTGAAGTTCAGATTTTGGTCTTCTGAAGTGCTTGTCTGAGTGAAATAATCATGTTAGTCAAAACAGCATCAACATTTAAGACATTTGGTGAAGTTGAGATTTTTGACTTCTGAAGTGCTTACTCACTGAAATAAGCCTTTTCGTAAAACCAGCAGGAAAAGTTCGGTCCTTTGGTGAAGTTGAGATGTTAGTTTTCTCATTCTTATCTCGCTGAAATAAGAACTTCAGTCAAACCAGCATGAAAAGTTGAGTGTTTTGGTGAAATTGAGATTTTGGTCTTCTGAAGTGCTTAACTCGCCGAAATAAGCGTGTCAATCAAAACAACATCAAAAATTGAGTCATTTGATTAAGTTCAGATTTTTGTCTTCTGAAGTGTTTATCTCGCTGAAATAAGCATTTTAAAACCACCAGCATCAAAAATTATGTCATTTGGTGAAGGTGAGATTTTTGACTTCTCAAGTGCTTATCTCACTCAAACAAGCAGGTTTGTCAAACGAACATAAAAAATTGTGTCATTTGATGAATTTCAGATTTTAATCTTCTGAAGTGCTTTACTCGCAGAAATAAGCATTTTAGTCCAACCAGAATCGATAATCAGGTCATCTGTGAAGTTCAAATTTTTGGCTTCTGAGGTGCTTAACTCGCTGAAATTAGAATTTTAGTTTAACCAGCATTAAAAGTTAGGTCATCTGTTGAAAGTGAGATTTTAGTCTTCTGATATGCTTATCTCGCTGTAATAAGCACGTTTGTCAAAACAACATCAACAGTTCAGTCATTTGGTGATGTTGAAATTTTTGAATTTGAAGTGCTTAACTCACTGAAATAAGCATGTTAGTCAAACCAACATCACAACTTGAGTCATTTGGTGAAGTTCAGATTTTGTTTATCTAAAGTGCTTATCTCACTGAAATAAACATGTTAGTCAAAATAGCATTAAAATTTAAGGCATTTTGTGAAGTTGAGATTTTTTTACCTCTGAAGTGCTTATTTCACGGAAATATACATTTTCGTCAAAACACGATCAAAAGTTGAGTTATTCGGTGAAGTTGAGATTTTGATCTTCTGAAATGCTTATTTCACTGAAATAAACATGTTAGTCAAAACAGCATAAAAAGTTGAGTGTCATGTTGAAGTTGAGACCTTGGTCTTCTGCTTTGCTTATTTTGCAGAAATAAGCACGTTAGTCAAATCAACATCAAAAGTTGTGTCATTTGGTGAAGTTCAGATTTTGATCTTCTGAAGTGCTTATCTCGCTGAAAGGAGCATGTTAGTCAAACTAACATCAAAAATTGAAACATTTGGTGAAGTTCAGATTTTTGTCTTCGAAAGTGCATATCTTGCTGAAATAAGAATTTTAATCCAACCAGCATCAAAAATTATGTCATTTAGTGAAATTGAGATTTTAGCCATCTGAAGTGCATATCTCACTCAAATAAGCATGTTATTCAAACTAACATCAAAAATTGAGTCATTTTGTAAAGTTCAGATTTTGGTATTCTGAAGTGCTTAACTCGCTGAAATAAGCATTTTTTTCCAACGATATCAAAAGTTGTGTCGTTTGGTGAAGTTGAGATTTTAGCCTTCTGAAGTGCGTATCTCACTGAAATAAGCATGTTAATCAAATCAGCATCAAAAGTTGAGTCATTTGCAGTAGTTGAGATTTTAATCTTCCGATGTATTTATCTGAGTGAAATGAGCGAGTCAGTCAAAACACCATCAAAAGTTGAGTCATTTGGTGAAGTTGGGATTTTTGACTTCTGAAGTGCTTATCTGACTCAAATAAGCATGTTAGTCAAAACAGCATCAAAAGTTGTCTCATTTGTTTAAGGTGAGATTTTGATCTTCTTAAGTGCTTAACTCGCTGAAATAAGCATGTTAGTCAAAACAGCATTAAAAATTAAGGCATTCGGTGACGTTGAGATTTTTTACTTCTCAAGTTCTTATCTCACTCAAATAAGCAAGTTAGTCAAAACAGCATAAAAAATTAAGTCATTTGGTAAAGTTCAGATTTATGTCTACTGAAGTGCTTAACTCGCTGAAATAAGCATTTTAATCCAACCAGCATCAAAAATTAAGTCATTTGGTGAATTTGAGATCTATGCTTCAGAAGTGCTTATCTCTCTCAAATATGCATGTTACTCAAAACAACTTCTAACGTTGAGACATTTGGTGAAGGTGAGATATTTGTCTTTTTAAGTGTTTATTTCACTGAAATAGACATGTTAGTCAAAACAGCATCAAAAGTTGAGTGTCATGTTGAAGTTGAGACTTTGATCTTCTGCTTTGCTTATCTCACAGAAATAAGCACGTTAGTCAAATCAACATCAAAAGTTGAGCCATTTGGTGAAGTTGAGATTTTTGACTTCTGAACTGCTTATCTCACTGAAATAAGCATGTTAATCGAATCAGCGTCAAAAGTTGAGTCATTTGCTGAAGTTGAGATTTTGATCTTCCGATGTGCTTATCTAGTGAAATAAGCATGTTAGTCAAAAGAGCATCAATAACTATGAAATTTTGTGAAGTTGAGATTTTTGACTTCTGAAGCGCTTTTCTGACTCAAAGAAACATGTTAGTCCAACGAGCATCAAAAGTTGAGTGTTTTGGTGAAGTTGCGATTTTGGTCTTCTGAGGTGCTTATCTGAGAGAAACAAGCATGTTAGTCAAAACAGCATCAACATTTAAGACATTTTATTGAAGTTGAGATTTTTGACTTCTGAAGTGCTTACTCACTGAAATGAGCAGTTTCGTTAAATCAGCATCAAAAGTTAGGTCCTGTGGTGAAGCTGAGATTTTAGTCTTTTCATATGCTTATCTCGCTGAAATAAGCATTTTAGTCAAACCAGCATCAAAAGTTGAGTGTTTTGGTGAAATTGAGATTTTGGTCTTCTGATATGCTTATCTCGCTGAAATTAGCGCGTTAGTCAAAAGAACAGCAAAGTTGAGTCATTTGGTGAAGTTGAGATTTTTATTTCTGAAGTGCTTATCTCACTGAAATAAGCATGTTAATCAAATCAGCATTAACACTTGAGTCACTTGGTGAAGTTCAGATTTTGGTCTTCTGAAGTGCTTATCATTATGAAATAAGCACATTAGTCAAAACAACATCAAAAATTGAGTCATTTGGTAAAGTTCAGGCTTATGTCTGCTGAAGTGCTTAACTAGCTTTCATGAGCATTTTAATCCAATCAGCATCAAAAATTAAGTCATTTGGTGAACATGAGATTTTTGCCTTCAGAAGTGCTTATCTCACTCAAATATGCATGTTACTCTGAACAACATCAGAAGTTGAGTCATTTGGTGAAGTCAAGATTCTTCACTTCTGAAGTACTTCTTACACTGGAGGAAACCTGTTAGTCAATCCAACATCAAAATTTGAGTCATTTAGTGAAGTTCATATTTGGGTCTTCTGAAATGCTTATCTGAGTGAAATAAGCATGTCAGTCAAACTAACATTAAAAATTGAGTCATTTGGTGCGGTTCAGATTTTTGTCTTCTGAAGGGCATATCTCGCTGAAATAAGAATTTTAATCAAATTAGCACCAAAAGTTATGTCATTTGGTGAAATTGAGATTTTAGCCTTCTGAAGTGCGTATCTCACTGAAATAAGCATGTTAGTCAAACCAATATCAAAAAAAAATGAGTCATTTGGTGAAGTTCAGATTTTGGTTTTCTGAAGTGCTTATCTCGCTGAAATAAGCATGTTAGTCAAAACAGCGTTAAAAATTAAGTCATTTGGTGAAGTTGCGATTTATGACTTCGGAAGAGCTTATCTCACTCAAATAAGCACATTAATGTAACCAACAACAAAACTTGAGTCATTTGGTGAAGTTCAGATTTTGGTTTTCTGAAGTGCTTATCTGAGTGGAGTAAGCATGTCAGTCAAAACAGCATAAAACAATTAGGTCATTTGGTGAAGTTGAGATTTTTGATTTCTGAAGTACTTATCTCACTGAAATAAGCATTTTAGTCAAACCAGCATCAAAAGATGAGCGATTTGGTGAAGTTGTGACTTTGGTCTTCTGATATGCTCATCTAACTCAAGTAAGCATGTTAGTCAAAACAGCTTCAAAACTTGAGTCGTTGGGTGAAGTTCAGATTTTGTTCTCATGAAGTGCTTATCTGAGTGAAAGAAGCATGTTAGTCAAAACAGCATCAACATTAAAGACATTTGGTGAAGTTGAGATTTTTGACTTCTGAAGTGCTTACTCACTGAAATAAGCATTTCAGTCAAATCAGCATTCAAAGTTAGGTCCTTTGGGGAAGTTGAGGTTTTAGTCTTCTCATATGCTTATCTCGCTGAAATAAGCATTTTAGTCAAATCAGCATTCAAAGTTAGGTCCTTTGGTGAAGTTGAGGTTTTAGTCTTCTCATATGCTTATCTCGCTGAAATAAGCATTTTAGTCAAACCAGGATCAAAAGTTAAGTGTTTTGGTGAGATTGGGATTTTGGTCTTCTGATATGCTTATCTCGCTGAAATGAGCATGTTCGTCAAAACAACAGCAATGTTGAGTCATTTGGTGAAGTTGAGATTATTGACTTATGAAGTGCTTATCTCACTGAAATAAGCATGTTAATCAAATTAGCATCAAAAGTTGAGACATTTGCTGAAGTTGAGATTTTGGTCTTTCGATGTGCTCATCTGAGTGAAATAAGCGTGTTAGTCAAAACAGCGTCAATAATTAAGTCATTTGGTGAAGTTGAGATTTTTGACTTCTGAAGTGCGAATTTGACTCAAATAAGCATGTTCGTCTAACGAACATCAAAACTTGAGTCATTTGGTGAAGTTCAGATTTTGGTCTTCTGAAGTGCTTTTCTGAGTGAATTAAGCATGTTAGTCAAAGCAGCATCAACATTTAAGACATTTGGCGAAGTTGAGATTTTTGACATCTGAAGTGCTTCCTCACTGAAATGAGCATTTTAGTCAAATCAGCATCAAAAGTTAGGTCCTTTGCTGAAGTTGAGATGTTATTATGCTCATCTGCTTATCTCGCTGAAATAAGAATTTCAGTCAATCCAGCATCAAAAGTTGAGTGTTTTGGTGAAATTGAGATTTTGGTCTTCTGAAGTGCTTAACTCGCTGAAATAAGCATGTTCGTCAAACCAGAATTAAAAATTAAGTCATTTGGTGAAGTGGAGATTTTTGACTTCTGAAGTGCTTATCTCACTCAAATAAGCATGTTAGTCTGACCAACATCAAAACTTGAGTCATTTGGTGAAGTTCCGATTTTCGTCTTCTGAAGTGCTTATCTGAGTGAAATCAGCATGTTCGTCAAAACAGCATAAAAAAATCAGTCATTTGGAAGGTTGATATTTTTGATTTCTGCATTGCTTATATCACTGAAATAAGCATTTTAGTCAAGTCAGCATCACAAGTTGAGTGTTTTGGTGAAGTTACGATTTTGGTCTTCTGATATGCTTATCTCGCTGAAATAAGCACGTTAGTCAAAACAACATCAAAAATTGATTCATTTGATAAAGTTCAGATTTATGTCTACTGAATTGCTTAATTCGCTGAAATAGGCATTTTAATTCAAACACAACAAAAATTACGTCATTTGATGAAGTAGAGATTTTTGCCTTCAGAAGAGGTTATCTCAATCAAATATGCATGTTACTCAAAACAACATCAGAAGTTGATTCATCAGGTGAAGTCGAGATTCTTCACTTCTGAATTGCTTATTTCACTGGAGGAAGCCTATCAGTCAGGGAATCAAGATTAAAAATTGAGTCATTTTGTGAAGTTCAGATTTTGGTCTTCTGAAGTGCTTAACTCGCTCAAATATGCATTTTAGTCCAACCAGCATCAAACGTTGATTCGTTTGGTGGAGTTGAGATTTTAGCCTTCTGAAGCGCCTATTTCGCTGAAGTAAGCATGTTCGTCAAAACAACATCAAAAGTTGATTCATTTGGTGAAGTTGAGATTTTGATCTTCTGAAGTGGTTATCTCAATGAACGAAGCATGTCATTCAAACAAGCAAGCAAAACTAACTCAATTGGTGGAGTTGAGATATTGGAATTCTGAAGTGTTTTCTCACTGAGATAATCATTTTAGTCAAATCAGCACCAAAAGTTAGGTCCTTTGGTGAAGTTGAGATTTTAGTCTTCGCATCAGCTCATCTCGCTGAAATAAGCATTTTAGCCTAACCGGCATCAAAGTTGAGTGTTTTGGTGAAGTTGAGATTTTGATCTTCTGAAGTGCTTAAATCGCTGAAATAAGCATGTTCGTCAAAACAACAGCAATGTTGAGTCATTTGGTGAAGTTGAGATTATTGACTTCTGAAGTGGTCATCTCACTGAAATAAGCATGTTAATCAAATCAGCATCAAAAGTTGAGTCATTTGCTGAAGTTGAGATTTTAGTCTTCCGATGTACTTATCTGAG
>NC_063375.1:8408592-8412655 GCF_021869965.1 Rhincodon typus
CAGTCAAAACAGCATCAATAATTAAGTCATTTGGTGAAGTTGAGATTATTGACTTCTGAAGTGCTTATCTGACTCAAATATGCATGCTAGTCAAAACAGCATCAAAAGTTGTGTCATTTGTTAAAGTTGAGATTTTGATTTTCTGAAGTGCTTAACTCGCTGAAATAAGCATGTGAGTCAAAACAGCATTAAAAATTAAGGCATTTGCTGAAGTTGAGATTTTTTACTTCTCAAGTTCTTATCTCACTCAAATAAGCATGTCAGTCAAAACAGCATAAAAGTTGTCATTTGGTAAAGTTCAAATTTATGTCTACTGAAGTGCTTAACTCGCTGAAATAAGCATTTTGATCCAACCAGAATCAAAAATTAAGTCCTTTGGTGAATTTGAGATTTTTGCCTTCAGAAGTGCTTATCTCACTCAAATATGCATGTTCCTCAAAACAACATCTGAAGTTGAGACATTTGGTGAAGTTGAGATTTTTGTCTTTTTAAGTGCTTATTTCACTGAAATAGACATGTTCGTCAAATCGGCATCACAAGTTGAGTGTCATGTTGAAGTTGAGACTTTGGTCTTCTGCTTTGCTTATCTCGCAGAAATAAGCACATTAGTCAAATCAACATCAAAAGTTGAGTCATTTGGTGAATTTGAGAGTTTTGACTTCGGAAGTGCTTATCTCACTGAAATAAGCTTTTTAGTCCAACCAGCATCAAAAGTTGAGTGTTTTGGTGAAGTTGCGATTTTGGTCTTCTGATATGCTTATCTCACTGAAATAAGCACGTTAGTCAAATCAACATCAAAAGTTGAGTCATTTGGTGAAGTTGAGATTTTTGACTTCTCAACTGCTTATCTCACTGAAATAGGCTTGTTAATCGAATCAGCGTCAAAAGTTGAGTCATTTGCTGAAGTTGAGATTTAGTTGTTCCGGTGTGCTTATCTCGTGAAATAAGCGTGTTAGTCAAAAGAGTATCAATAATTAAGTCATCAGGTGAAGTTCAGATTATTGACTTCTGAAGTGCTTTGCTGACTCAAAGAAACATGTTAGTCTAACCAACATGAAAGCTTAATTCATCTGGTGAATTTCAGATTTTGGTCTTCTGAAGTGCTTATCTGAGTGAAATAAGCATGCTAGTCAAAACAGCTTAAAAAAACCAGTCGTTTGGTGAATTTGAGAGTTTTGACTTCAGAAGTGCTTATCTCACTGAAATAAGCTTTTTAGTCCAACCAGCATCAAAAGTTGAGTGTTTTGGTGAAGTTGCGATTTTGGTCTTCTGATATGCATATCTCACCGAAATAAGCACGTTAGTCAAAACAACATCAAAAATTGAGTCATTTGGTAAAGTTGAGATTTATGTCTACCGATGTGCTTAACTCGCTGAAATAAGCATTTTAATCCAACCAGTATCAAAAATTATGTCATTTGGTGAAATTCAGATTTTAGCCTTCTGAAGTGTGAATCTAACTCAAATAAGTATGTTAGTCAAAACAACTTCAAAAGTTGATTCATTTGGTGAAGTTGAGATCATTGACTTTTTGAAGTGCTGATCTCACTCAAATAAACATGTTCGTCAAAACAGCATCAAAAGTTGAGTGTCATGTTGAATTGGAGACTTTGGTCTTCTGATTTGCTTATCTCGTGGAAATAAGCACGTCAGTCAAATCAACATCAAAGTTGTGTCATTTGGTGAAGTTGAGATTTTGATCTTCTGAAGTACTTATCTCGCTGAAATGAGCATGTTAGTCAAACAGATATCAAAAATTGATATTCAGATTTTTGTATTCTGAAGTGTTTATCTCACTCAAACAAGCATGATAGTCAAACCATCATCGAAACTAAAGTCATTTGGTGATGTTGAGATTTTGATCTTCTGAAGTGCTTACCTCATGAAATACGCATGTCATTCAAACCAACTCATCAAAAACAAACTCATTTCGTGAAGTTGAGATATTGGTCTTCTGAAGTGCTTATCTGATTGAAATAAGCATGTTAGCCAAACCAGATTCAGAAATTAAGTCACATCGTGAAGTTGAGATTTTTGACTTCTGAAGTGCTTATCTGATTGAAATGAGCATGTTCGTCAAACTCGTGTCAAAAATTGAGTCATTTGGTGAAGTTCAGATTTCTGTCAACTGAAGTGCATAGCTCGCTGACATAAGCATTTTAATCCAACCAGTATCAAAAATTAAATCATTTGGTGAAGTTGAGATTTTTGCCTTCAGAAGTGCTTATCTCACTCAAACGTGCATGTTATTCAGCCCAAGATCAAAAGGTGAGTCATTTGGTAAAGTCGAGATTCTTCACTTCTGCAGTCATTATTTCACTGGAGGAAGACTGTTAGTCAAACCAGCATCAAAATTTGAGTCATTTAGTGAAGTTGAGATTTTTGACTTCTGAAGTGCTGAACTCAGTGAAGTAAGCATGTTAGTCAAAACAACATCAAGAGTTGAATAATTTGGTGAATTTGAGATTTTGATCTTCTGAAGTATTAATCTCAATGAACGAAGCATGTCATTCAAACCAACAAGAAAAACTAACTCATTTGGTGGAGTTGAGATATTGGAATTCTCAAGTGCTTTCTCACTGAAATAATCATTTTAGTGTAATCAGCACCAAAAGTTAGGTCCTTTGGTGAAGTTGAGATTTTAGTCTTCGCATCAGCTCATCTCGCTGAAATAAGCATTTCAGTCAAACCAGCATCAAAATTTGAGTCATTTAGTGAAGTTGAGATTTTTGACTTCAGAAGTGCTGAACTCAGTGAAGTAAGCATGTTAGTCAAAAGAACATCAAAAGTTGAATCATTTGGTGAATTTGAGATTTTGATCTTCTGAAGTATTAATCTCAATGAACTAAGCATGTCATTCAAACCAACAAGAAAAACTAACTCATTTGGTGGAGTTGAGATATTGGAATTCTCAAGTGCTTTCTCACTGAAATAATCATTTTAGTCAAATCAGCACCAAAAGTTATGTCCTTTGGTGAAGTTGAGATTTTAGTCTTTGCATCAGCTCATCTCACTGAAATAAGCATTTCAGTCAAACCAGCATCAAATTTGAGTGTTTTGGTGAAGTTGAGATTTTGATCTTCCGAAGTGCTTAACTCGCTGAAAGAAGCATGTTCGTCAAAACAACATCAAAAGTTGAGTCATTTGGTGAAGTTGAGATTTTTGACTTCTGAAGTGCTTATCTCACTGAAATAAGCATGTTAATCAAATCAGCGTCAAAAGTTGAGTCATTTGCAGAAGTTGAGATTTTAGTCTTCCAATGTACTTACCTGAGTGAAATGAGCGTGTCAGTCAAAACAGCGTCAATAATTAAGTCATTTGGTGAAGTTGAGATTTTTGACTTCTGAAGTGCTTATCTGACTCAAATAAGCATGTTCGTCAAAACCGCATCTAAAGTTGTGTCATTTGTTAAAGTTGAGATTTTGATCTTCTTCAGTGCTTCACTCGTTGAAATGAGCATGTTAGTCGAAACAGCATTAAAAATTAAGGCATTTGCTGAAGTTGAGATCTTTTACTTCTCAAGTTCTTATCTCACTCAAATAAGCATGTTCGTCAAAACAGCATAAAAAATTAAGTCATTTGGTAAAGTTCAGATTTGTGTCCACTGAAGTGCTTATCTCATTCAAATATGCATGTTACTCAAAACAACATCTAAAGTTGAGACATTGGTGAAGTTGAGATTTTTGACTTTTTAAGTGCTTATTTCACTGAAATAAACATGTTAGTCAAAACAGCATCAACAGTTGAGTGTCATGTTGAAGTTGAGACTTTGGTCTTCGTTTTGCTTATCTCGCAGTAATAAACACATTAGTCAAATCAACATCAGAAGTTGAGTCGTTTGGTGAAGTTGAGATTTTTGACTTCTGAAGTGCTAATCAAACTGAAAAACGCATGTTAATCGAATCAGCGTCAAAAGTTGAGTCATTTGCTCAAGTTCAGATTTTGGTCTTCCGAAGTGTTTAACTCGCTGAAATAAGCATGTTCGTCAAAACAACATCAAAAGTTGAGTCATTTGGTGAAGTTGAGATTTTTGACTTCTGAAGTGCTTATCTCACTGAAATAA
>NC_063375.1:8413155-8413557 GCF_021869965.1 Rhincodon typus
TCTCAACTTCACCAAATGACTCAACTTTTGATGTTGTTTTGAATAACATGCTTGTTTCAGCGAGTCAAGCAGTTCAGAAGGCAAAAATCTGAACTTCACTAAATCATTCAATTTTTGACGTTATTTTGAATTACATTCTCATTTCAGCGAGTTCAGCACTTCAGAAAATCAAAATCTCAACTTCACCAAATGACACAACTTTTGACGTTGTTTTGACTAACGTGCTTATTTCAGCGAGATAAGCATAGCAAAATAACAAAATCTCACCTTTAACAAGACACTCAACTTTTTATGCGGTTTTGACAACATGCTTATTTCATTGAGATCAGCACGACTGAAGACGAAAATCTGAACTCCACTAAATGACTCAAATTTTGATGTTGGATTGACTAACAGGCTTCC
>NC_063375.1:8413657-8419498 GCF_021869965.1 Rhincodon typus
TTCTGTGATTTAAGCACTTCAGAAGTCTAAAATCTCAACATCAGCAAATGACTTAATTTTTTATGCTTTTTTCTTGAGCAAGCTTATTTCACTCAGTTCAGCATCTCAGAATACCAATATCTGAACTTCACCTAATGAGTTAGTTTTTGATGTTGGTTTGAATGACATGCTTATTTCATTGAGAGAAGCACTTCAGAAGATCAAAATCTCATCTTCACCAAATAACACAACTTTTGATGTTGTTTTGACTAACGTGCTTATTTCATTGAGATACGCTCTGCAGAAGACCAAAATCTCAACTTGAACAAGACACTTAACATTTTATGCTGTTTTGACAACATGCTTACTTCAGTGAGATGAGGAAATCAGAAGACCAAAATCTGAACTTCACTAAATGACTCAAATTTTGATGATGGATTGATTAACAGGCGTACTCCCGTGGAGTAAGCACAGCAGAAGTGAAGAATCTCGATCTCACCAAATGACTCAACTTTTGATGTTATTTTGAGTAACATGCTTATTTCAGCGAGTGAAGCTCTTCAGCACAACAAAACCTGAACTCCACCAAATGACTCTGGTTTTGATGATGGTTTGACTAACATGCATATTTGATTGAGAGAAGCATTTCAGATGTCAAAAATCTCAACTTCACCAAATGACTCAACTTTTGATGCTGGTTTGAAAAAAAAATGCTTATTCCAGCTAGTTAAGCTCTTCAGTTAACCAAAATCTGAAGTTCACCAACTGACTCAAGTTTTGAATTTGGTTTGACTAACATGCTTATTTCAGCGAGATAAGCATATCAGAAGGCTAAAATCTCACCTTCACCAGATGACCTAACTTATGATGCAGTTTAAATTAAAACGCTTCTTTCAGCGAGATAAGCACTTCAGAAGATCAAAATCTCAACTTCACCATCTGATTTAATATTAGATGCTGTTTTGACTAACATGCTTAATTCCCTCAGATAAGGACTTCAGAAGACCAATGTCTAACTTCCACAAATGAGTCAGTTTTTGATGTTGGTTTGAATGACATGCTTATTTCATGAGGATAGCACTTCAGAAGATCAAAATCTCAACTTCACCAAAAAACTCAACTTTTGATGTTCTTTTGACTAACGTGCTTATTTCAGGGAGATAAGCATATCAGACTTCAAAAATCTCAACTTCACCAAAGGACCGAACTTTGTGCGCTGTTTGGACTTAATATGCTTGTTTCATAGAAATAAGCACTTCAGAAATCAAAAATCTGAACTTCACCAAATGACTCAAATTTTGATGTTGTTTTGACGAACATGCTTATTTCAGCGAGATAAGCACTTCAGAAATCAAAAATCTCAACTTCACCTTCTGATTTAATATTAGATGCTGTTTTGACTAACATGCTTAATTCACTCAGATGAGCACTTCAGAAGACCAATGTCTGACTTCCACAAATGAGTCAGTTTTTGATGTTGGTTTGAATGACATGCTCATTTCATGAGGATAGCACTTCAGAAGATCAAAATCTCACCTTCACCAAATGACTTACAGTTTGATGTTGTTTTGACTAACATGCTTATTTCAGCGAGTTAAGCATTTCAGAAGGCTAAACTTCAACTTCAACAAATGACGCAACTTTTGATGCTGGTTGGTTTAAAATGCTTATTGTCGCAATTTAAGCTCTTCAGAACACCAAAACCTGAACTTCACCAAATGACTGTAGTTTTGATGGTGGTTTGACTAACATGCTTATTTGATTGAGAGAAGCATTTCAGATGTCAAAAATCTCAACTTCACCAAATGACACAACTTTTGATGCTGGTTTGAAAAAAAATGCTTATTTCAGCGAGTTAAGCTCTTCAGTTAACCAAAGTCTGAAGTTCACCAACTGACTCAAGTTTTGAATTTGGTTTGACTAACATGCTTATTTCAGCGAGATAAGCATATCAGAAGGCTAAAAATCTCACCTTCACCAGATGACCTAACTTATGATGCAGTTTAAGTTAAAACGCTTCTTTCAGCGAGATAAGCACTTCAGAAGATCAAAATCTCAACTTCAACAAGACACTCAAATTTTTATGCTGTTTTGACAACATGCTTACTTCAGTGAGATGAGGAAAGCAGAACACCAAAACCGAAACTCCACCAAATGACTCTAGTTTTGATGATGGTTTGACTAACATGCATATTTGAGTGAGATAAGCACTTTAGAAAACCAAAATCTGAACTTCCCAAAATGACTCAAGTTTTGATGTTGGTTTGACTAACATGCTGATTTCAGCGAGTTTAGCACTTCAGAAGATCAAAATCTCAACTTCACCAAAAAACTCAACTTTTGATGTTCTTTTGACTAACGTGCTTATTTCAGGGAGATAAGCATATCAGACTTCAAAAATCTCAACTTCACCAAAGGACCTAACTTTGTGCGCTGTTTGGACTTAATATGCTTGTTTCATAGAGATAAGCACTTCAGAAATCAAAAATCTCAACTTCATCAAATGACTCAAATTTTGATGTTGTTTTGACTAACATGCTTATGACAGCGAGATAAGCATATCAGAAGGCTAAAATCTCACCTTCACCAGATGACCTAACTTATGATGCAGTTTAAATTAAAACGCTTCTTTCAGCGAGATAAGCACTTCACAAGATCAAAATCTCAACTTCCCCAAATGACTCAACTTTTGATGTTGTTTTGACTAACGTGCTTAATTCAGCGAGATAAGCATGTCAGAAGACTGAAATCTCCACTTCACCAAAGGACCTAACTTTTGATGCAGATTTGACTAAAATGCTTATTTCAGTGAGATAAGAATTTCAGAAGTCAAAAATCTCAACTTCACCAGAAGACCTAACTTTGCACGCTGGTTGGACGAAAATTCTTATTTCAGTGAGATAAGCACTTCAGAAATCAAAAATCTCAACTTCACCATCTGACTTACCTTTTGACGCTGTTTTGAATAACATGCTTAAATCACTCAGATAAGCACTTCAGAGGACCAAAATCTCACTTCAACAAATGAGTTAATTTTTGATGCTGGTTTGAATGACATGCGTATTTCATGAGGTAAGCACTTCAGATTACAAAATCTCACCTTCACCAAATGAGTCAACTTTGATGTTGTTTTGACCAACGTGCTTATTTCAGCGAGTTAATCACCTCAGAAGATCAAATTCTCAACTTCCCCACGTGACTCAAAATTTGATGTTGCGTTGACTAAGGTGCTTAATTCAGCGAGATAAGCATATACGAAAACTAAAATCTCAGCTTCACCAAAGGACTTAACCTTTGATGCTGTTTGGTCTAAAATGAATATTTCAGTGAGATAAGCACTTCAGAAGTCAAAAGCCCAACTTCACGAAATGACTTAAATGTTGATGCTGTTTTGACTAACAAGCTTATTTCGGTGAGATAATCAATTCAGAAAACCAAAATCTGAACTTCACCAAATGACTCAAGTTTTGTTGTTGGTTAGACGAACATGCATATTTGAGTCAGACAAGCACTTCAGAAGTCAAAAATCTCAACTTCACCAAATGACTTAATTTTTATTGCTGTTTTGACTAACATGCTTATTTCAGTGAGAAAAGCACTTGAGAAATCAAAAATCTCAACTTCACCAAATGACTCAACTTTTGGTATTGTTTTGACTGATGTTCTTATTTCAGCGAGATAAGCATATCGAAGACGAAAATCTCACCTTCACCAAATGACCTAACTTTATGATGCAATTTAAATTAAAACGCTTATTTCAACGAGTGAAGCACTTCAGATGATCAAAATCTCAACTTCTCCAAATGACTCAACTTTTCATGTTGTTTTGACAAGCGTGCTTAATTCAGCGAGATAAGCATATCAGAAAACTAAAATATCAACTATTTTGTCTGACATGCTTATTTCACTCAGATAAGCACTTCAGAAGACCAAAATCTGAACTTCACCAAATGACTCATGTTTTGGTGTTTTATTGACTAACATGCTTATTTGAGTCAGATAAGCACTTCAGAAGACTAAAATCTCTACTTCTCCTCATCACTTAATTTTTCATCAAGTTTTGACTAAGGTGCTTATTTTGTTGCAATAAGCATTTGAGAAAACCAAAATCTGAACTTCCCAAAATGACTCAAGTTTTGATGTTGGTTTGACTAACATGATTAATAGAGTGAGATAAGCACTTCAGTAGTCAAAAATCTCGACTTCAACAGATCACCTAACTTTTGATGCTGTTTACATTAAAATGCTTATTTCAGCCAGTTCACCACTTCAGAAAACCAAAATCTCAACTTCCACAAATGACTCAACTTATGATGTTGTTTTCACTAACGTGCTGATTTCGGCGAGTTGAGCACTACAGAAGATCAAAATCTCAACTTCACCAAATGACTCAACTTTTGATGTTATTTGACTGAGGTGTTTAATTCAGAGAGATAAGCATATCAGAAGACTAAAATTTCAACTTCACCAAAGCAACTAACTTTTCATGTTGATTTGAGTAAAATGCTGCTTTCAGTGAGGTAAGCATTTCGGAAATCAAAAATCCCAGCTTCACCAAATGACTTGAATGTTGATGCTGTTTTGACTAACATGCTGATATCACTCAGATAAGCACTTCAGAACACCAAAACCTGAACTTCACCAAATGACTGTGGTTTTGATGTTGGTTTGACTAACATGCTTATTTCATGGAAATAAGCACTTCAGAAATCAAAAATCTCAATTTAACCAAATGACTCAAAATTCGATGTTGTTGCGACTAACGTGCTTATTTCAGCAAGATAAGCATATCAGAAGACTAAAATCTCACCTTCACCAGATGGCCTAACTTATGATGCAGTTTGAATTAAAACGCTTATTTCAGCGAGTTAAGCACTTCAGGTGATCAAAATCTCAGCTTCCCCAAATGACTCAACTTTTGATGTTGTTTTGACTAACGTGTTTAATTCAGCGAGTTAAGCATATCAGAAGACTAAAATATCAACTTCACCAAAGGACCTAAGTTTTGATGCTGATTTGACTAAAATGCTTATTTCAGTCAGATAAGCACTTCAGAAGTCAAAACTCTCAACTTCACCAACTGACTTAATATTTCATGAAGTTTTGACTGAGGTGGTTAATTCAGTGAGATAAGCACTTCAGAAGACCAAAATCTCACTTCACCAAATCAGTTAGTTTTTGATGTTGGTTTGCATGACTTGCTTATTTCATGAGGTAAGCACTTCCGAAAATTAGAATCTCAACTTCATCAAATGATTCAAATTTTGATGCTGTTTTGACTAGCATGCTTATTTCAGCGAGTTAAGCACATCAGAAGGCGAAAATCTCAACTTCACCAAATGACACAACATTTGATGCTGGTTGGTTTAATATGCTTATTTAAGCGAGTTCAGCTCTTCAGAGCAACAAAACCTGAACTTCACCAAATGACTGTAGTTTTGATGGTGGTTTGACTAACATGCTTATTTGATTGAGAGAAGCATTTCAGAAGTCAAAAATCTCAGCTTCACAAAATAACTCAACTTTTGATGTTGTTTTGACGAAGTTGCTTAATTCAGCAAGATAAGCATATCAGAAGATGAAAATCTCAACTTCACCAAAGGAGCTAACTTTTGAATGCTGATTTGACTAAAATGCTTTCTTTAGTGAGATAAGCACTTCAGAAGTCAAAAATCCCAACTTCACAAAATGACTTTATTTTTCATGCTGTTTTGACTAACATGCTTACTTCAGTGAGATAAGCACTTCAGAAAACCAAAATCTGAACTTCACAAAATGTCTCAAGTTTTGATGTTGGTTTGACTTAGATGATTATTTGAGTGAGATAAGCACTTCAGAAGTCAAAAATCTCAACTTCACCAA
>NC_063375.1:8419598-8423430 GCF_021869965.1 Rhincodon typus
TTACAGTGAGATAAGCACTTCAGAAATCAAAAATCTGAACTTCACCATCTGACTTAATTTTTGATGCCGTTTTGACTAACATGCTTAATTCACTCCGATAAGCACTTCAGATGAACAAAATCTCACTTCACCAAATGAGTTAGTTTTTGAAGTTGGTTTGCATGACTTGCTTACTTCATGAGTGAAGCACTTCAGAAGATCAAAATCTCAACTTCACCAAATGATTCAAAATTTGATGTTGTTTTGACGAACATGATTATTTCAGCGAGTTAAGCACTTCAGAAGGCTAAAACCTCAACTTCAGCAAATGACACAACTTTTGATGCTGGTTGGTTTTAAATGCGTATTGTAGCGAGTTAAGCTCTTCAGAACACCAAAATCTGAACTTCACCAAATGACTGTAGTTTTGATGATGGTTTGACGAACATGCTTATTTAATTGAGAGAACCATTTCAGAAGTCAAAAATCTCAACTTCACCAAATAACTCAACTTTTGATGTTGTTTTGACAAACATGCTTATTTCAGCGCTTTGAGCACCTCAGAGGCTAAAATCTCAACTTCACCAAATGACACAACTTTTGATGCTGGTTTGACTAACATGCTTATTTCAGTGAGACAAGCACTTCATAAATCAAAAATCTCAGTTTCACCAAATGACTCAAAATTCGATGTTGTTGCGACTAAAGTGCTTATTTCGACGAGTTAAGCAGTTCAGAAGATCAAAATCTCAACTTCCCAAATGACTCAAATTTGGTGTTGTTTTGACTAACGTGCTGAATTCAGCGAGATAAGCATATCAGAAGACTAAAATCTCACCTTCACCAGATGACCTAACTTATGATGCATTTTAAATTAAAATGCTTATTTCAGCGAGTTAAGCACTTCAGAACATCAAAATCTCAACTTCCCAAAATGACTCAACTTTTGATGTTGTTTTGGCTAACGTGCTTATTTCAGCGAGATAAGCATATCAGAAGACTAAAATCTCAACTTCACCAAAGGACATGGCTTTTGATGCTGGTTTGACAAAAAATGTTTATTGCAGTGAGATGAGCCCGACAGAAGTCAATAATCTCAACTTCATCAAATGATTTGATTTTTGATGCTGGTTAGACGAAAATGCTTATTTTAGTGAGTTAAGCACTTGAGAAGACTGAAATCTGAACTTTACCAAATGACTCAATTTTTAATGTTGGTGAGACGAACATGCTTATTTCACTCAGATAAGCACTTCAGAAATCTAAAATCTCAAATTCACCAAATGTCACAACTTTTGATGCTGGTTGTTTTAAAATGCTTATTTCAGCGAGTTAAGCTCTTCAGAACAACAAAACCTGAACTCCACCAAATGACTCTCGTCTTCATGATGGTTTGAGTAGCGTGCTTATTTGTGTGAAATAAGCGTTTCAGAAGTCAAAAATGCCAACTTCACCAAATGACTCAACTTTTGATGTTGTTTTTACTAACGTGCTTAATTCAGCGAGATGAGCATATCAGAAGACTAAAATATCAATTTCACCAAAGGACCTAACTTTTGATGCTGATTTGACTAAGATGCTTATTTCAGTGAGATAAGCATTTCAGAAGTCATAAATCTCAAGTTCACCAAATGACTTCAATGTTGATGCTGTTTTGACTAACATGCTTATTTCACTCAGATAAGCACTTCAGAAGACCAAAGTCTGAACTTCACCAAATGACTCAAGTTTTGATGTTGGTGAGACGAACATGCTTCTTTGAGTCAGATAAGCACTTCAGAAGTCAAAAATCTCAACTGCACCAAATGACTTAAGTTTTCATGAAGTTTTGACTAACCTGATTATTTGAGTGAGATAAGCACTTCAGTAGTGAATAATCTCAACTTCACCAGATGACCTAACTTTTGATGCTGTTTAAATTAAAATGCTTATTTCAGCCAGTTAAGCTCTTCAGTAGACCAAATTCTGAACTTCACCAAGTGACTCAAGAATTGATGTTGGTTTGACTAACATGCTTAATTCAGCGAGATAAGCATATCAGAAGACTAAAATCTCAACTTCACCAAATGATTCAACTTTCGATGTTGTTTTGACTAACGTGCTTATTTCAGCGAAATCAGCATAGCAGAAGACCAAAATCTCAACTGCAACAAGACACTCAACTTTTGCTGCTGTTTTGACTAACATACTTATTTCAGTTGGAAAAGCAGTTGAGAAGACCAAAATCTGATGTTGGATTGACTGACAGGCTTCCTCCAGTGAAATAAGCACTTCGGAAGTGAAGAATGGCGACTTCACCAAATGATGCAACTTTTGATGTTGTTTTGAGTAACATGCATGTTTCAGAGAGATCAGCATATCAGAAGAGTAAAATCTCAACGTCACCAAAGGACATAACTTTTCATGCTGGTTTCACAAAAAAAATGCTTATTACAGTGAGATGAGTACTACAGAAGTCAAAAATCTCAAATTCAACAAATGACTTGATTTTTGATGTTGGCTCGACTAAAACGCTTATTTCAGTGAGTTAAGCATTTCAGAAATCAATCATCTCAACTTCACCAAATGACTCAAGTTTTGATGTTGGCTTGACTAATATGCTTATTTCAGTGAGATAAGCTCTTCAGAAATCAAAAGTCTCAACTTCACCAAATGACTCAACTTTTGATTTTGCTTTGAGTAACATGCATATTTGAGTGAGATAAGCACTTCAGAAGATCAAAATCTGAACTTCACCAAATGACTTAATATTTTTATGCTGTTTTGACGAACATGCTTATTTCACTCAGATAAGCACTTCAGAAGACGAAAATCTGAACTTCAACAAATGACTCAAGTTTCGATGTTGGTTAGACTAATATGCTTATTTGAGTGAGATAAGCACTTCAGAAGTCAAAAATCTCAACTTCACCAAATGTCTCAACTTTTGATGTTGTTTTGAAAACCGTGCTTATTTCAGCGAGATAAGCATAGCTGAAGACTAAAATCTCAGCTTCACCAAAGGACCTAACTTTTGATGCTGATTTGACTAAAATTTGATGTTGATTAGACGAACATGCTTATTTGAGTCAGGTAAGCACTTCAGAAATCAAAAATTTCAACTTCACCAAATGACCTAATTTTTCATGCTGTTTTGAATAACATGCTTATTTCAGTGAGTTAAGCACTTCAGACGACCATTATGTCACTTCACCAAATGAGTTAGTTTTTGATGTTGGCTTTACTTACATGCTTATTTCATGAGGCAAGCACTTCAGAAGATCAAAATCTCAACTTCACTAGATGACTCAATTTGTGATGTTGTTTTGACGAACATGTGTATTTCAGCGAGTTAAGCACTTCAGAAGGGTCAAGTCTCAACTTCACCAAATGACTTAATTTTTTATGCTGTTTTGTCTAACATGCTTGTTTCACTGAGATAATCAGTTCAGAAGACCAATATCTGATCTTCAACAAATGACTCAAGTTTTGAAGTTGGTTGGACTAACATGCTTATTTGAGTGAGATACGCAATTCAGAAGTCAAAAATCTCAACTTCACCAAATGTCTCAACTTTTCATGCTGGTTGAAATAAAATGCTTGTTTCAGCGAGTTTCGCTCTTCAGTAGACCAAAATCTCAACATCACCAAATTACTCAAGTTTTGATGTTGGTTTGACTAACATGCTTATTTCCATGAGATACGCACTTCAGAAATAAAAAACCTCAACTTCACCAAATGACGAAACTTTCGATGTTGTTTTGAATAACATGCTTATTTGAGCGAGTTAAGCAGTTCAGAAGGCAAACATGTCAACTTCACCAAAACATTTATTTTTTAATGCTGTTTGGATTAAAAAGCTTATTTCATCGAG
>NC_063375.1:8423930-8446984 GCF_021869965.1 Rhincodon typus
CACTGCCTCAACATTGGCTATCTGACAATAAAGTACTCACTCTGGACTGACCATTCAACAATGACATACTGCCTCAGAAGTGACCCACTTACAACAAGGCACACACTCAGTACTGACCCACTGATAATAATGCTCTCCCTCAGTACTGAACCTCTGAGAGTGCTGCATTACCACAGGACTGACTCAATTCTGAACACTTTACAATGAGACACCGGCCCAGTACTGACCCTTTGTTCATGAGGCACTGATTCAGTTCTGACGCTATTACATTGACAGCGCAGCTCTTCTTCATTGTTGACCTTCTGGCAGTGCAGAATTCCCGGCTGACTGACCCTCCCACAGTGCAGCATACCTTTAGTACTGAACCTCTGATAGTGCAGCTCCCCTCAGTACTATCTCTAACAGTGCAGCATTCTCTTCGTATTGACTCTCTGACAGTATTTAGGGGAGTGCTGCACTGTTGGAGAGTCAGCACTGAGGAAGAGCTGCATTGTCAGAAGGCAAATATTAATGGAGTGCTCGGGTCCATTTTAAAGGGGTTTTGCTCTGTCACAAAATCCCCTCGGGTGGCGCAGTAACACGGTGGTTTGCACTGCTGCCTCATAGCGCGAGGGATCCTGGTTCGATTCCACACTTGGGCGACCATCTGTGTGGATTTTGCACATTCTCCGTGTCAGTGCAGGTTTGTGTGTTTTCTGGGTGCTCCGGTTTCCTCCCACAGTCCAAAGATATGAAGCCGGGATGGATTGGCTATGCTAAATTGCCCATAGTGCCCAGGGATGTTCGGATTAGACATGGGAAATATAGGGGAATGGGTCTGTGAGAGATGTTCTGCAGAGGGGCAGTGTGGACTTGTTGGGCTGAATGGCCTGTTTCCACACTGTAGGGATCCTATGAATCAATATTAAGTGAATGCTGCACTGTCAGAGTGGCAATATTGAGGGAGTGCTCCAGGATCAGAGGGCCAAGAGGAAGGGAGTCACATTTCTGTCAAAGGGTCAGTCGTCAGGTTAGTGCTAAGGGAATACCGGTATGTCAGAGGGTTAACATACGTCAGTCATCAGTATTCCAGAGTGTATTGTACTGAGGGAGTGCCTCATCGTCACAGGGTCAGCTCTCTGACAGTGCTTCTTTGTTAGTGTGCCACTCACTGAACGCTGACCCTCTGACAATGCAGCTTTCCCTCACTACTGACCTTCTGACAGCGCAGCATTCTGTCATCATTGACCGTCTGACAGTGCAGCATATGCTTCATATTGACCCTTCGATATTGTGGTACTCCCTCAGTGATGATACTCTGACAATGGAGCATTCTCTCGTTACTGACCCTTTGCTGTGCTGCTCTGTCTGAGCACTCATTCGCTGAAGTTGCAGTACTCCATTAATAGTTGACCTTCGACAGTGCACCACTTCCTTAATATTGACTCTCGATAGTGGAGCACTCCCTTAATATGGACGCTCTGATAGTGTAGCATTCTTTTAACATTTGCCTGCTCACAGTGCAGCACTCCCCGAATATCAAACCTCTGAGGGTGAAATACTCCTTTAATATTGACCATCTGAGATTGCAGCATTCCCTCGGTGCGAACTCCCTGCCAGTACAGTACTCCCTTATTATCGGACCACAAGCAGTGCAGCACTCCCTGAATATTGGCAATCGAGAAGGCGGCATCCCCTTAACATTGACCTGTTCGCAGGGCAGTACTCTCCTAATGTTAAACCTCTATCAGAGGGTCCGCCCTGAGGGAGTGCCCCATTGTCAGTAGGTCAATTCTGACTCAGTGCGACTTTGTCAGAGGGTTAATACTGAGGCAGTGACTCAGTTTAAGACGGTCAAAATGAAGGAAGGACCCCACAACACCGAGTCAGTACTGAGGTAGTGCAGCACTGTCACAGGATCAGTTGAGGGAATGCCTTATTGACAGTTTGTCAGTTCTGAGGCAGTGCCTCCATGTAATGGATTTAGAAATGAGGGAGGATAACATGATTAGAAGGTCAGTAGTGAGGTATTGCAGTCAGAGTGTCACTACTGAGGGAGTACATCATTGTCATAGGGTCTGCACTGAGGTATTGAAGAACTGTCAGAGGCAAGGTCCTGAGGGAGTGCTTCCTTGACAATGACTCCCTCTGCAGGTCTATCATGTCATTTCTGGAGAGTCAGTCTTGAAGAAGTCACCCATTGAGAGAGAATCAGTTCTGATGGAGGGCCGCATTATCAGAGGGTCAGTACTGAAGGAGTTGTAAGCGGGTCAATTCTGGAGCAGTACCTCATTGTAATGGGGTCAGAATTGAGGGTGTGCCTCACGATTGAAGAGTCAGTACTGAGGTACTTCAGCTCCACCAGAGGGTCAGTTCTGAGGCAGTACCTCACGACTGGAGGGTCAGCCCTGAAATACTGCTACATTGTCAGAGTGTCAGTTCTGAGGCAGTGTCTCTTTGTCAGAGTGTCTGTAGCTGTTCTGCAAAGCCGTCACCCAGTCTACACTTCATTTCCCTAATGAGATGCTGTCAGTGGGTCGATTGTGAGGCAGTGCCTCAATGTAATGGGATCAGAATTCAGAGGATCACATTTAGAGGATCAATACTGAGGACTGCAGCACTATCAGAGGGTAGGTACTGAGGGAGGGCCTTATCGTCAGCGGGTCACTACAGAGGCAGTGACTCTTTGTAAGTGGGTCAATCTGTTCTGTATTGAAACACTGTCAGACGGTCAGAACCGTGGAGTGCATTATAGTCAGAGAGTCAATACTGATTTAATGGTCAAAATTGGGGGAGTGCCACACGATCAGAGAGTCAGTACTAAGGTATTGTAGCAGTGTCAGAGGGTCAGAACTTTGGGAGTGCATTATTGTCAGAGTTGCATGCTGAACCAGTGCCTCATTTAAGGGGGTCGGAATTGAGGAAGTTCATCATGTTTACAAGGTCATTACTGAGGAAGGACACCGTAATCAGCAGATCAGCATCGAGGGGGTGCCTTATTATCACGAGGTCAGTTCTGAGGCAGTGTCTCATTGTTAGAGGGTGAACAGTAAGGGAGTGACTCGTTGTTAGAGGATCCATTCCGAGGCAGTCCCTCAATGTGATGGAATCAGAATAGAGGGAGTGTCAAATGTCCGGGGCTCAATATTGAGGTATTGAAGAACTGTAAGAATGTCATTACTGAGGTAATGCAGCACTGTCAGAAGGTCAGAATGATGGGAATACCTTATTGTCAACGGGTTAGTTCTGAGGCATTGCCTAATTGCAAAGGGATTAGATTTGAGGGAGTTTAGATGGTCAATACTGAGGTAATGCAGCACTGTCAGAGGGTCAGGATTGAGGGAGGGATTCATTATCAAAGGCTCTGAACTGAGGGAGTACCTTATTATCAGCTGGTCAGTTCTGAGGCAGTACCTCTTTGTCAGAGGATCTGTTCTGAGGGATTGCCTCATTGTCAGAGGATCTGGTGTGAGGCACTGCACGGATGTAATAGGGTCAGAATTGAGGGAATGCAACACGCTTATAGGGTCTGTAAAAAGTAGTGCAGCACTGCCAGAAGAGCTGTGCTGAGGCAGTCCCTTTTTGTCAGAGGGTCAATGCTGAGGCAGTCCCTCATTCTAAGCGGGTCAGAATTGAGGGTATGCCACATGATGAGAGGATCAGTACTGAAGTAGTGCAGTACTGTCAGAAGATCAGTACTGAGGGAGTGCCTCATTGTCAGAGGGTCAGTACTGAGATAATTAAGCACTGTCAGTGGGACTCTGGGCTTCAGTACTGGAAGATGAGAGTAAAAAAGCATGAAAGTGATGCTAAACCTTTATAAAGTAGTGCTGTCAGCTCCAGTTGAGTACATAGTGAATTTTGAACACCATATTTTAGGAAGGACATTAAGAACCTGGAAAGGGAGGAAAGGAAATTGAGCAGAATGACAGCAGCACTACATCCAGGAGGTGGAAGCATACTTGGAAAGTTGTGTCCCTGCCTTTAAACTCAATTGCAGTAAAAAGATAAAATGTGAGAGTGGTTTAGATAGTTAGATGGGCTTCAGATTGGTTTCACAGGTCGGCGCAACATCGAGGACCGAAGGGCCTGTACTGTGCTGCAATGTTCTATGTAATGCTGTATGTTCTATGCTGTTGAAAGGGGGAGACAGGAATGTGGGCTAAAAGGTCAAGACAAAGTTACAGGGTGACGGAGATTAAAGATCAAATTCACCATTGAACACAAAGCAAAGGCAAAGGTAACGAAAACAGAAGCTGTTGGAAAAGTTCAGCAGGTCTGGCAGCATCTGTGGAGGCAAAAAACAGAGTTAAAGTTCCAGGTCCGGTGACCCTTCCACAGAACACAAAGGCAGTAGTAATGGTTGTTGAGAAGAGTCAAAACATTGGTCTGCATTCAATACTGAGTTCAACAGCTTTTGACCCATTAGCACAGTCCTCTGATTGGATATACTTTCCCCTAGTGATTGCATCCTGTCTTCATGCTTTATTTCCTTTTCAATCAGATCTTCATTCTATCATTAACACCTGCTCTGGAGCAATGCTTTGTCTCTCCTCTACATCTTTTACCACTTTCTTTCCCCTTTTATTCATTGGCAGACTTTGATCTGCAAACCCCCTCACTCTCTAATTTACGCTAATAATCCCTTATGTTCCATGTATTTCTCTATCCCCTTTCGACAGGATTATATCCATTAAATTTCCACTTCACTTCAATTGCAAAACGTTTCACTGGACTCAAAACAGTAACTTCCTCTTTCCACAGAGCGGGGCGGGGTGGTCGGTGCATAGGGAGGGGCCGCATTATCGGGGGGGCGGTTCGGGGAACGGTGTCGGTGCTGACGGTGACGGTTCAGAATTTGAAAACAAGAGATCTTGTTCTTGCGGGGCACTCACCTATCTTCACCTCCTCTGGCGCTCTTTCCTCGGTGTGGGCGTGGTCGTGGTCGTGGTCTGGCTTTAGAACATAAGAACTAGGAGCAGGGATAGGCCATCCGGCCCTTCGAGCCTGCTCCGCCATTCAATAAGTTCATGGCTGATCTTTTTGTGGACTCAGATCCACTTACCCGCGTTCTACCGTATCTATTAATTCCTTTATTGTTCAAAAAAAATCTACCTTATCTTTAAAAACGTTTACTGAAGTAGCATCAACTACTTCACCGGGCAAGGAATTCCATAGATTAACAACCCTCTGGGTGAAGAATTTCCTCCTTAATTCAATCTTTCCCCTGCCTCCGCTGATTGGACCAACCGCACGTCATGGGCGTCGCCCCGGTCCTCAGGGGCGAGACTCTGTCGTTCGTAGGTGGGGCTCATGATCAGACCTTGTCATCTGATTGGTTAAACTGTCGCGCCCGCCCTCTTTTGCTCATGTGTGGTTTGGACACGGACTCGTGGTCACACGGTTCCGAGTGAATAATTAGTTGCCGAACACCTGGTCTTTCTTCGTCCATAATTCTATACTTTTAACCTGGTGCACACCTGAGGTTGGAAGCCTGTTTCTGGGTATACCACCTTTGTTGAGCCTTGCACGAAGTCTTCCATGAGGCATGTTCCTCAGTCATGGCTCTGTCTGTTACCCTGTCTGTTGGGGCCATGATATGGTGGCTCTTAGGCAGGTTGAGTTCAGTTGATGTGTGGGTAAGTACGTAGCAGATGAACTGTCTCTCGGATAAATGTGAAGTTTTCTAAGCTGGGAGCAAAAACTGAAATGCCATTTATAATCTGAAGGGTGATAGATTGGGAACGGGAGTGGTGCACTGAGAGCTTAGTGTCCTTATACCTGTCGCTGAAAGCAAGTGTGACCCTGACCTTGACCCTGACCCTGACCATATGCAGGTGGTGAACAAGGCAGATGGTTCGTTGGCTGCCTTATTGAGGGGATTCATGGATTGGTTATAGTGACAGTGAGTGAAAGATTTACCAGAGTGATTTCTGGGATGGTAGTATTGAGAGATGAATAACTGGATCAGTTCGGACTATATTCGTGGGCGTTTAAAAGAAGAACGGGCATCTGATGGAAGCCTATAAATTTAAAGAGGACTGGACAAGGTAGATGCAGTAATGATGTCCTCAACGACTTAGGAGTCCAGAAATAGGGCTTAGAGTCAAGGAAGAAAGGGAGATCATTTAGGAAATGAGGAGAAATGTCTTCACCCATTTAGAGGTCAGCCTGTGGAATTCTGTCTGGGAATTGTTGAGGTCAAACCATTGACTATTTTCAAAGGGAAATTGGATATGGTGCTTAGGACTAAAGAGAACAAAGACAGTGGGTAGAAACAGTGTGAGTTCAATGATCAGCCATGATCATGTTGAAAAGTGGAACAGGTTCGAAGTGCTTATTCCTATTCTTCTTGTTTTTACGACCTAAAAGAGACAAGATTGAGTGGAATGACCCCGTGGGTGAGGACGTCAGGGTTTTTAAAATTCATTTGGGAGATCGAAAGATCGCTGGCTGGTCCAGCTTTATTGGCTGCCATTATTTGCCCCATGAGAAGGTGGTGTTGAGCTGCCTTTTTGAACCACTCCAGTCCTAGTGCTGACAGTTGACCCACAATCATTAGAATCCCTACAGTGTGGAAACAGGCCATTTGGCCCAACAAGTCCATAATGACTCCAAAAACCATTCCACCACACTGACTCCCCCCCCCCCCCCCCCCCCACCCCCCCCCCAATCCCTGTAACCCTTCACTTCCAATGGATAATTCACATAACTACTCATCCCTGGACATAATGGGCAATTTAGCGTGGCCAATTCACCTCATCCACACATCTTTAGTCTTTAGGAGGAACCCGGAGCAGCTGGAGGAATCCCACAAAGACATAGGAAGAATGTGCAAACCCTGAGACTGAATTGAACCCAGATCTCCGGTGCTGTGAGGCAGCAGTGCTAACCACTGGCCACTGCTTGTAAGGACTATATTGTTAGGAAGGCAGGTCCTGGGTTTTGACCCAGTGACAGAGAAGGAATGGTGACATATTTATAGTTTGGAGGCGATCTTGTAGGGAGTGGTATTCCCATGTATCTGCTCTTGTCCTTCTAGATGGAAGTAGTCACGTGTTTGGAAAGTGCTGTCTGAGGATTTTTGGTGGAATTTCTGCAGTGTACCTTGTAGATGGTACACACTGCTGCGACGAAGTGTTGGTGGTGGAAGGAGTGAATGTTTGTGGATGTGGTGCCAATCAAGTGGGCTGTTTTGTCCGGAACAGTGTTGAGCTTCTTGTGTTGTTGGAGCTGCACCTGTCCAGGGCTGACTTGTGTCTGAATGTGGAAAGATTCAGAAGCTCAGGTTGTCCTCAGCCTTCTGATGAAATGATGAAAAGTCTGCCGAGTGACAACCTCTCCTGGAATTTGCCGGTCTGTTCAGTTGTTAACGCATTTGCACCAAGTCCTTGGAGATGGAACAGTTGTTGCCCTGTAAATTTGATGTTTCGGTTCCATCTGCATTCATTATGTTACTTCCTCTCCATGTCCTGCTCTGACAGGTGCAACAGTATCGCACAACATGAGCAGACGGTGGCTGCATCTTTCCTCGTCCTCTGCCCCACCCAACAGCATTCTGACAGTATTAGCCTCATACATAACTCCCCAAATTTGGATGGTTTTCCCAACGGACATTTATCCCTTAACCTCTTCCACACCCCCCTCCCCGTCATTCCCATGGGGAGTTGATCACTTGACTAACTGATGCATTCTTTTTAACATTCAGCCAGTGAAGGAAACAGATGAACATCATTAACCTAGCCACCCCCCCACCACCACACACACTCCCATGCTGGTACTGAGCGGTGGTGAAGGAGCCATCTTTCAGAAAGAACCTTCTTCAACATTTCCATGCCTGCCATCACGAGAACAGATAATTCTTGTGTATTATTTACAGAAGTTGGTATTTTTCTTCTGTATGTCCTGGGGCTGACATGTTTCTGTTAACTTCTGATTTAGTGACATTGATTATCTCATGGTTGCCCCCTCTGCTCTCGTGCTATTAATTAGGATATTTGAAGATTACAATTTTAGTTTATCTGCAGCATTTGTAATTTCTCTCAGATTTTCTCTCTCTCTTTCTCCCTCTTGGTGGATGACTGTCTTCCTTCACAGTTGCATTCAATGTATTTCCAAGTCAGGATGGTGAATGGCTTTGAGGGGAACTTGAAGGTTGCATTTCTAATATGCTACCCTTGTTCTTCCAGACGGAAGTGGTCGTGGGTTTGTCTGAGGATCTTCAGTGAATTTCTGCAGTGCCTCTTGTGGACAGCATACACTGCTGCTACTGACTGTTGTTGGGAGAGGGAGTGGATATTTGTGGATGTAGTGCCAGTCAAGCGTTCTGCTTTGTCCGAGGTGATTTAAAGCTTCTTGTGTTGTTGGGGCTGCACTCATCCAGGCAAGTGGAGACGATTCCATCACACTCCTGACTTGTGCCTTGTAGATGGTAGACAGGCTTTGAGGAGTCAGCAGGAGAATTACTCCCTGTGGTATTCCTAGCTTCTGACCTGGTCTTGCACTGTGTTTATGTGGTGAGTGCAGTTGAGTTTCTGGTCAATGATGACCCTCAGGATGTTGATAGTGGGGATTCAGTGATGGTAACACTTTAGAATGCCAAGGGGCAGTCGTTAGATTGTCTCTTATTGTTGATGATTGTATTGTGTGACACAAATGTTATTGGCACTTGTTGGTCCAAGCCAGGTCTTGTTGCATTTGAACAAGGGCTGCTTCAGTATCTGAGGAGGTGCGAATGGTTCTGAACATTGTGCAATCATCAGTGAACGTTCCCTCGTTGTAAAGGGTTCAGGATTGAGAGTATGCCACATAATTAAACGTTCAATAGTGACGGGGTGCCTCATTGTCAGAAGGTCAACATTGAGGCAGTGCCACATCCGAAAGGGGTTTGAATTGAAGGAGTGCCACTTGATTACAGGAGCCGTGCTGAGGTATTGCAGCACTCAGAGAAGGTCGAACTGAGGGAATGCCTCTTTGACAGAGTGTCAGTCTTGAGGTATTAAAGCACAGTCAGAGGTTCAGTACTGAGGGGGCCCCTCATTGCCAGAGGGTTGATACTGAGTCAGCTCCTCAATGTAATGGGGTCAGAATTGAGGGAGTGCGAAATGATTAAAAGGTCAGGACTAACAATACAGGACTGTCAGTGAGTCAGATCTGTAGGAGTCAGAGGGTCAATACAGAGGCAGTGCCTCATTGTGTAGGTGTTGGAATTGTGGGAGTGCCAACTGATTAGAGAGTTCGTCCAGAGGCATTGTGTCACGGTCAATGGGTTAGAACTGAGGGAGTGCCACATATTAAGAGGGTTGGTACTGCGGTATTTGCAGCAGTGTGGGAGTGCCTCTTTCTCAGAGGATATTACTGAGAAAGTGCCTTATTGTCAGTGAAACATGGAATCATAGAATCGCAGATGTACAGTATGAAAACAGACACTTCAGTCCAACTCGTCCATACTGACCAGATAACCAAAATTAATCGATTCAGTTTGGCCGTATCCCTCAACCCTTCCTATTCGTAGACCCATTCACTTGCCTCTGAACTTTGGTTATTGTGCCATCCTTCACCCATTCTACTGGCAGCTTATTGCATAAATGTGCCATCCTCTGCATGAAAATGTTGCCCCTCAGGTCCCTTTTAAAACTTCCCCTCTCAAAATAAACACATGACATCTAGTTTTGGATTCCTCTACCTCGGAGAGAAGACCCTTGTTGTTCACCCTAGTCATGCTCTCATGATTTTATAAACGCCTATAAGATCCTCCTCTCCCTCTGACACTCCAGGAAGAATGACCCTCGCCTATTCAGCCTCTCCTTATAGCTCAAACCCTCCAACCCGTTGGTCACAGGCCTTCAATCTGAAAAGTAACCCTCTACCACCACTCTCTCTCTTACATTCTAGTCAATGTTTGCATCCGGATGGCTCGTTCTCCCTGTATTCCATGTGATCTAACCTTGTTAACCAGTCTACCATGCGAACTTTGTCAAACCACTTAATCAAGAGTGACACCATAGAATCAAGGCTCTCAAACCTACTTTGACTGCAGTCCTTTGAAGACGTCCCTTCTCTTTCCCGGTAGCCCTGCAAAAACATTCCTTTCGTGAAGACATTCCAGCCCTGGAGGCAGCTGCTCTGTTGGCTGAAGGATTTGACAAAAGACTGTACGCACAAAGCACTTCCAGTTGACATTTCTGAGGCCCAGAAGGTTGCGTTCATGACTCAGATGCTTGTCAACTGAGGGCTTATGTGTCATTCTGGTTACTACAGAGTATGATCTCGTCTGACATTATCAAGGAGTTGCTGCGTTGCTGGTTATATGATGCAGTGAGATTCAGAAATGGATATGAGAAAGCCTGTGGCATTATTCAAAGAAAGAATGCCTTCCTCTTTGTCCAGCCCAATATTTCAATAATGGTGAACGGATATTTTTCAGGCTGGGAAGCAGGCTTGTAGTGGAATTCTACAAGGACTGCTACTGGGACGTTTGTCGTTCCTGATAGATAATTAATTATCTTGATCGTGGTGTGCAGGGGACAATTTCCAAGTTTGCAGATGCCATTAAACTTAAGAATTGTAAATTGTGAGAAGAATAGTGTGGAACTCCAAAAGTGCATTGAAAAGTTGGTGCAGTGGACAGATAGGTGGAAAATGAGGTCCAATGCAGAGAAGTGTAAGGTGATGCGCTTTGTCTTTCAAGTAATTTTCCTGCCAATGTAAAATAGGAGTATGAACGTGCACAGTTGAAATGATGGTAGCAGTACAGATGGAGAGAGCAATAAATAAAGCATACAGCCTTTGTCAATAGGGGTACAGAGTATACGAGTAAGAAGTTGATGATATTGAAATTCTGCAAGGTAAGTTAAATCTCAGCTGGAATATTGTGCGCAGTTGTGGCCTGCACATTATAGGAAAAAGGCAAATGCATTGATGTGTTGATTATTACTGGAATGGTTCCAGGTAGGAAAAGCTTCAGCTGTAAGAATAGATTGCAGAGTTTGGTACTGTTCTCTCTCAACAGCAGGCTGAGAGGAGATGGAATTGAGGTTTTTTGAAATCGTGAGTGGACTAAACAGAGTAGATAGGGAGAAGATGCCCCTGCTCGTAGAAGAGCTTTATCACACAGTGTGTAGTTAGGTCATGGAGTGCACTGCTGTAAATGTGATGAATGAGGTTCAATGGAGACGTACAGAGGGCATTGGATGAAAATGGTGTGCAGGTGATAGGCGGAAAAAGGATTTGCATGTGATGATGGAGACAACTCAGTATGATGGGCCAAATGGCCTCCTTCCCCTTCTGTAATTTTGCGATTTCGTGTGTCCAAAATTTACGTGAAATTTATTACAAACACCAAGAAAACAGCACTGTTACGACTTAACTATCTTTCAAAGGATTACGTTGATTTCAAAATGGTTTTGTGGACTCTCCGAAGACAGATAACATCGGGTTTAAAATGATACAGACGCAGAGGGTCAATACTGAAACAGTACCTCATTGTAACAGGGTTAGAATTGAGGATGAGCCTCTTGATTGGACAGCCAGTACTGAGATTTTGCAGGTCTATCGCAATGTAACTATTGAATGAAAGCCTCATTGTCAGAGCGTCAAAACTATGGGAGTGCATTATTGTCAGAGGGTCAGGACTGAGGCAGTGCCTCATTATGCAGATGTCAGAATTGAAGCAGTGTCACATGATGGGAGGGTCAGTCCTGAGGTATTACAGCACTGTCAGTGGTTTAGTACTGTGGGAATGCTTCCTTATCATATGGTCAGTACTGAGCAGGTGCCTTAATATCATATGTTCAGTCTTGATAGAATGCCTCATCATCGGGAGTCATTACTGAGTCAGTGCCTGTTTGTCAAAGGTACAGTACAGAGGGTATGCATCATTTTCAGAGGGTAAATACAGAGGCAGGACCTGATTGTAAGGGGGTCAGATCGGAGTGTGCCACATGCTTAGATGGTCAGTTCTGTGGTCGTGCAGCACTCTAAGTGGGTCAGTTCTGAAGCATTGCCTCATTGTCAGAGGGTCATTACTGAGGCACTGTCTCATTGTAAGAGGGTAAGAATTGAAGGGGTCGCACACGTTTCGATGATCAGTACGCAGGTATTGCAGATCTATCAGAAGGTCAGTCCTGAGGGACTGCCTCGTTGTCAGCAGGTCATTTTGGAGGAAGTGCTTCACTGTCAGAGCATTGGTACTGAGCGAGTACCTCATTGTGAGGGTTAGAATCAAGGGAGTGCTCACATTTTGGACAGTCAGTACATGGAGTCAGCACTGTCAGTGGGTGAGGACGAAGGGTCCATTCTGAAGCAGTGCCTCAATGTAATGGGATCAGAATGGATGGAGGGCCAGATGATTAGCGGTTTAGCCCTAAGGAATGGAAGCACTGTCAGATCTCATTGCCGTAACATGGAGGTTTCGATGTTGGACTGAAGGTGTAGAGAGTCTCCAAAAGCTTGTGCTTTCAAATAAACCTGTTGGACGATAACCCGGTGTCGTATGACTTCAGACCTCGTTGCCATAGCGTCAGAACTGTGGGACTGCATTCTCGTCACTGCGTCAGTACGGAGGGAGTGCCTCATTGAAATGGGGTCAGGATTGAGGGTGTGCCTCACGATTACAGAGTCAGTACTGAGGAACTGCAGCTCTGTCAGAAGATCAGTTCTGAGGTAGGACTGGAATGTCAGACCAGAGGCTCACTGGTCTATAGTTCCCTGGCTCTGCCTCAGCCTCAGTCTCTGACAATTATGCACTCCCACTGATCTTGCCCTCCAACAGTGCTGAAATGCCACAGTACTGATCCTCTCATCAGAATCATAGAATCCCGACAGTGTAAAACAGGCCATTAAGCCCAAGTCCACACTGACTCTACTGATCATCTGACCCATCCCCTTAACCTATCCCTGTAACCCTGCATTTCCCGTCTCAGAATAAGGATCTCCCTCAGTATTCTCACATGGTGCCCTCCCTCAGAATGGACTCTTTGACAATGAAGCACACCCTTAGGAATGAATCTCTGATAAGACACTCTCTCAGTATTGACCTCTGATCATGAGGCTCTCGCTCAGTACTGGCCTCCTGACAATTCTGGTCCCATTACAAAGAGGCACTGCCTTACTAACGACCGTCTGGCAAAGGAACAGTGTGTCAGAACTGACCATCTGACAAGGAGGCACTCCTTCAGTCTGACCCTCTCTCACTGCTGCCGAAGTGATCTTTTGCTAATGAGGTACTGCCTGGGTTCTGACCCTGATAGAGCTGAAATACCTCAGTACTTACTGTCAGTCTGTGGCAAAGCCTCCATTCTGACACCATTACACTGAAGCAAAGCCTCAGTGCTGACCCACTAACTAAGAGTCTCTGTCTCAGAACTGACCAGCTGAAAATATGCCAGTGCCCTAGGTACTGACACAATAATAATGAAGCCCACCCTCCGGACTGACTCTCTAAATGTGATGTCGCCCTCAAATCTGATGCCCTTGCAATGAGGCACTGCCCCAGTTCTGAACCCTGCATAAATAGGAACTGCCTCCATCTGACAGTAATGCACTCCTGCAGTAATGACCCTCTGACAATGAAGCACTCCCTCGGTACTGATGCTCTCACAGTGCTTCAATCCCTCAGTGATGCCCCTCTGACAATGAAACAGTCCATCAGTTCTGACACTGTCACAGTGCTGCAATATCTTAGTGACCCTGTAATCGTTTCGCACTACCTCACTTTTGATGCCTTTATCGTGAGGCAATCCCTCAGCACTGATCCTCTGATACAGCTGCAATACCTTAGCACTGACCCTCTCTGTGTAGCAAACCCTCAATTCCCACACCGTTGCACTGAGGAACTGCCTCAGAACACAAACTTTGACAATGAGTCATTCCCATACGACAAACCCTCTGACAAATTAACAGTGCATCAGAACTGACACACTGACAATAAGGCAGTCCCTTAGTACTGACCCGCTGATCATAATATCACAGTCATGACCCTCTAATTGTGTGGCGTCCCTCCAATTCGGACACCTTTCGAAAGAAACACTGCCTCCGTATTGATGCTGTGACAGTGCTTCAATAGCTCAGTGCTGACCTGTTAATCATGGAGCCATCCCACAGTTCTGATCCCGTTACATAGAGGCCCTCGCTCAATCCTGACCCTCTGACTGAACTAGACTATCTCAGTACTGGTCCTGCAAACGTGTTGCACTCCCTTATTTCTCACCCGATTATATTGAGACGTTGCACCCCACTGGAACCTCTAACAGTGAGAGAGTCCCTCAGCAGTGACACTACTGTGAAGCACTGTCACTGACCCTCTGTCAATGAGGCTGTCAATTCTGACCCCTTTACATTGAGGCACTGCGTGAGTATTGACCATTGAGGCACTTCCTCAGTAGTTACCTTCAGACAGTTTAGGGTTAAGGCCAGATGAGGGGCAGGGTGGGGCGAGGGTTAGGTTTAGGGCTGAGGCTAAGGTTAGAGTTGAGGTCAGTGTTGAGGCTGCAGTTGGGGGCTGGGACCAGGACCGGGACAAGCTCAGTCGAGGAAGGAGGGAGGAGGGGCGTGGTGGTGGGATGGCCGAGTGCAGGGGCACAGGACATTCGGGGCCAGCAGAGGGAGAGGCTGGGATTAGGGTGAAGGATGAGGGCCGTGTCAGCCTGGGGCTGGGGTGAGAGTTACGTAGGGGCTCGGGTCTGGGACAGGCAGGGGTTAGGTTCGGGGCTGCGGGCTGGGTGCTGGGACCTTAACTGGGTCGGTGTCGGGATCGCGGTCGGGTTCGTGGTCGGGGTCAGGCTCAGGGCCGTGGTTGGGGTTAGGGTCAGGGGCACGGCTGCGACAGGCTGCGGGGGAGTGTTGGGCTGGGGGGCGCTGATGGTTGGCTCTGGGTCTGGGTCTCGGTCGCTGGCATCTGGGCAGGGTGTGGTAGGGTCGCTGCTGGTTACCTGGGCCGGGGCCGTGACAGGTTTCGGGCCGAGGGCTGGGGGTTAGGGTCGGTGTCCGGTGGCCGCGGCCGGGAAAGTCTGGAGTTAGGGTTGGGGTCGGGGACTGGGGGCCGCGGCCGGGACAGTCTGGGGTTAGAGTTGGGGTTGGGGACATGCTGCGGCAGTGTTGGGGCTGCGACAGGCTGGTGGCTGGGGTCTGGGGCTGGTTTACGGTTACGGCTGGGACAGGGGCTGAGTACTGGGGTCTGGGGCTGGTGCGTAGTGCCGAGGCTAAGGCAAGGTTTCCGGTGATGGTCTGGTCTGGGGCCTTGGATTCGGTCGGGCCGGGCCGGGCTGGGCTGTGGGACTGGGGCCGGGTTTAGAGTCAGGGTCCAGGTTGGTGCGAAGGTTTTGGTTAGGTTTGGGGGCTGGGTCGGAGGGCTGAGGCTAAGGCTAGATTTACGGTGATGGTCTGGGCTGGGGCCCCGGATTGGGTCGGACCGGGCCGGGCCGGGGCTGCGACAGGCTGTCGGTCAGGATTTGGCTGGGGGCTGAAGGCTCGGGTCTGGGGTCAGGGGCGAGGTTTAGGGTTAGGATTGGGGCTAAGTTTTTGGTTAGGTTTGGGGCCGGGACAGTCTAGTGTTGGGGTGGGAGTTGGGGGCTGAGGTTCTGGGCCAGGACAGGCTGGTATTCGTGTCGGGGGCTGGGGGCCGTGGCCGGGTCTGGAACAGTCTGGGATTAGGGCCGGGAGCCGGGACAGGCTGCAGGCTGGGGTTAGGATCAGTTCCGCGGGGTGGGAACGGGGCTGGGACAGGTTGGGAATGGAGGCTGGGGCCGGGACAACCCCCAGTAAATAAACCATAAGAGTCAGAGCCCGCTGTAAATAAAGTGTAACCCTGTAAATAGACCCTGTAAATCCTCCCTAAAATCCACCTAATCCCTCAAGCCAACGACTGCAAAAAAAACCCCCGAAATCACAGAGCCTCCAGTTAATGAAAGCTAAAAGACAAAACCCACTGTAAATCAACACTAAGTAACAGAGCCCCCAGTAAAGCACTGCGAGATAGTCAGATTCAGATAGTACCTCACAGTCAGCAAGTCAGATCTGAGGCAGTGCCTGTTTGTCACACAATCAGTAATGCGGAAGCACAGTGTTGTCTAACGGTCATTTCTGAGGCAGTGCCACACAATTACAGAATCAGTCCTCAGGGCGTGCCACGCGAATAGAGGATCAAATCTGGGTTATTGCAGCACTGAGAGGTTTGGAGTGAGACAGCACCTCAGTGTCGGCAGTGTACTGAGGAAGTTCTGAGAAAGGGTCCCCGGACATGAAACGTGAACTCTGTTTTCTCCTTCACAGACGTTGCCAGACCTGCTGAGCTTTTCCAGCAAACCTGAATGCCCTGGTCGACCCATTATCTCCGCCTGCTCCTGCCCCAGCGACCTTATCTCCACCTATCTCGTCTCCATTTTCTCCCTCTTGGCCCAGGGACTCCCGACCTACGTCCGTGACACCACCCATGCCCTCCACCTCCTCCAGAACTTCCAACTCCCCGGTCCCCAACACCTGATCTTTACCATGGACGTCCAGTCCCTATACACCTGCATTCCCCATACAGATGACCTGAAGGCCCTCCGCTTCTTCCTGTCCCGCAGGCCCGACCAGTCCCCCACCACTGACACCCTCATTCGCTCAACCAATCTCGTCCTCACCATCAACAACTTCTCTTTCAATTCCTCCAACTTCCTACAGACAAAGGGGCTGGCCATGGGTACCCGCTTGGGCCCAAGCTACGCCTGCCTCTTTGTAGGTTACACGGAACAATCCCTGTTCCGCAGCTGCACTGGTCCTAAACCCCACCTCTTCCTCCTTTGCATTGATGACTGTATCGGCGCCGCCTCGTGCTCCCACGAGGAGCTCGAACAGTTCATCCACTTCACCAACACCTTCAACACCAAACTTAAGTTCACCTGGACCATCTTTAATACCTCTCTCTCCTTCCTGGACCTCTCTGTTACCATCTCTGGCAACCACTTAGAAACTGATATCCATTTCAAGCCCACGGACTCCCACAGCCACCTCGAATACACCTCCTCCCACCCACCTTCCTGCAAAAATGCCACCCACTATTCCCAATTCCTTCACCTCCGCCGTATCTGCTCCCAGGATGAAGCATTCCACTCCCGTACATCTCAGATGTCCTCGTTTTTCAAGGACAGCAAACTCCCCCGCTCAGTGGTTGAGGACGCCCTCGACTGTGTTTCCCGCATTTCCCGCAACTCATCCCTCACACACCCTCACCGCAATAACAACCAAAACAGAATCACCCTTGTCCTCACGTACCAGCCCACCAACCTCCTGATCCAACGCATCATCCTCCGACACTTCCGCCATCTGCAATCCGACCCCACCGCCGAAGACAGTTTTCCCTCCCACCCTTATCTGCTTTCCGGAGGGACCACTCTGTCCGTGACTCCCTTGCACGCTCCACACTCCCCTCCACGCCCACCACACCCAGCACTTTTCCCTGCAACCGCAGGAAGAGCTACACCTGTCCCTACACCTCCCCCGTCACCCCCATCCCAGGTGCCAAGAAGATTTTCCACAATAAGCAGATGTTCACCTGCACATCTGCTAATGTGGTATACTGCATCCGCTTTTCCCGTTGTGGCCGCCTCTATATCGGGGAAACCAAGCGGAGGCTGAGGGATCGCATTGCAGAACACCTACGCTCGGTTTGCACTAAACAACTGCACCTCCCAGTCGCGGACCATTTCAACTCCCCCTCCCATTACTCAGACGACATGTCCATCCTGGGCTTACTGCAGTGCTACTACGATGCCAACCCAAGGTTGCTGGAACAGCAACTCATATTCTGCTTGGGATCCCTGCAGCACAATAATATCAATGTGGATTTCACAAGCTTCAAAATCTCCCCTCGCAAAACCACCCCAGCTCGTCCCCTCCCTGACCTGTCCTCCCTCCCACCTATCCCCTCCTCCCACATCAACGCCACCCCCATATCCTACCGACTAACCTCATTCCGCCCCCTTGACCTGTCCGTCCTCCCTGGACTGACCTATTACGTCCCTAACTCCCCACCTCCACTCACCTTTACTGGCTCCATCCCCGCCTCTGACCTGTCTGTCTTCTCTCCACCTATCTTCTCTCTATCCATTTTCTATCCCCGTCCCCCTCTCTCCCGATTTATTTCAGAACCTCCTTCCCCTCCCCCATTTCTGAAGAAGGCTCTAGGCCCGAAACGTCAGCCTTCCTTCTCCTTTGCTGCTTGGCCTGCTGTGTTCATCCATCTCTACACCTTGTTGTCTCGGATTTTCCAACATCTGCAGTTCCTACTATCTCTGCTAACGCAGAAAACTTGTTTGATGTCCTGCAAGCAATTCAAGTCCTGAGAGACGGTTGCTGAGGGCTGATTAAAATTATGCTCTTTCATAGCTTCGGGTGACACGATGGTATTGTTCTGAAGATTAGAAAATTAACGCATCCTCAAGGATAGACTCTGATGTAGAGACAGGTTTGGCAACTGTTAGCAAAATAAGGCCGTGAAGATTAAAACTGTGAAAAGACAGTAAATGGGGTGGAAGGAACATTTTAATTTAGTCTCCCTTTAATCGTGAAAAGTGTGACAAGATCGCAGTTTTATGAATGAATAAAATGCGGTAATAGTAAACATAGTACGCTAGTAAGTGGTCAGTAAAATTATGAATGAATGAGAGCGCGAAAGTGGTAATATGGAGCGCTTGTGGGTGCATTGGTAAAGAGGACCTTCAGTACAACAGTAAAGAGGTTTGCACTAGTAATTATTTACCAAAATTCACTGGACTCTGGGGTGGTTCCCGCAGATTGGAAAACAGCCAATGTGACGCCACTGTTTAAAAAAGGAAGTAGACAAAAAGCAGGTAACTATAGGCCAGTTAGCTTAACTTCGGTTGTGGGGAACATGCTTGAATCCATCATTAAGGAAGATAATAGCAAGGCAACTGGATGTAAATTGTCCCATTGCGAACACCCAGAATGAGTTCATGAAGTGTTGGTCATGTTTAACTGACTTGGTGGAATTCTTTGAGGACATTACTTGCATGATGGACAATGGGAAACCTGTGGGTGACGAGTATCTGGATTTCTAAAAGGCATTTGACAAGGTGCCACACCAAAGGATACTACATAAATAAAGTTGCACGATTTTACAGGTAATCTATTGGCATGGATAGAGGATGATTGACGAGTAGAAAATAAAGAGTAGGGGTAAATGGGTGTTTTTCTGGTGGCGGTCAGTGGCTAGTGGTGTGCTTCAGGGATCAGTGTTGGGACTGCAATTTTTACAATTTACATCGATGATTTGGAGTTCGGCCTAAGTGTGGCGTGTCAAAATTTGCAGATGACACTGAGATGAGCGCTACAGCAAAGTGTGCAGAAGACACTGAAAGTCTGCAGAGGGATGTATAGTCTAAGTGAGCGGGCAAAGGTCTGGCAGATGGAGTACAATGTTGATAAATGTGAGGTCATCCGTTTTGGTAGGAATAACAACGAAATGGACTATGGTTTAAATGATACAAAAAATTGCAGCATGCTGCTGTGCAGAGGGACTTGGGTGTCCTTGTGCATGAATCGCTCAAAGGAATATTGCAGGTGCAGCAGGTAATTAAAAAGGCAAATAGATTTTTGTCTGTTATTGCTCGAGGGATGGAGTTTAAAAACAGGGAGGTAATGCTGCAGCTGTTTCCGGTCCTGGTGAGGCCGCACCTGGAGTACTGTGTGCAGTTTTGGTCTCCTTACTTGAGAAGGGATATACTATACTGGACGGGGTGAGGAGGAGATTCACTCGATTGATTCTAGAGTTCAGAGGGTTGGAATATGAGGAGAGACTGAGTAGGGTGGGATTATACTCATTGGAATTCAGAAGAATGAGGGGAGATCTTATGGAAACATGCAAGATTATGAAGGGAATAGATAAGGTGGAGGCAGGGAGATTGTTTCCACCAGCAGGTGAAACGAGGACGAGGGGGCATAGCCTCAAAATAAAAGGAAGCAGATGTAGGACTGAGGACAGGAGGAACATCTTCACCCAAACGGTTGTGAATCTGTGGAATTCCCTGCCCAGTGAAGCGGTTGAAGCTGCTTCGCTGAATGTTTTTAAGGCAAGGCGAGATAAATTTATGAACAGTAAAGGAATTAAGGTTTATGGTGAGCGGGCGGGTAAGTGGAGCTGAGTCTGAAAAAGATCAGCCATGATCTTATTGAATATCGGGGCAGGCTCGAGGGGCCAGGTGGCTACTCCTGCTCTCAGTTCTTATCTTCTTATGTTGTAATATTATAGTGCCTCACAAAAACCACTGAAAAGCATATTTTAAGGCGATTGACCCTGCATTACCAAAGACGCGCTGGCCAGAGGTTCTGAGGAAGGATCACCTGACCCGAAACGTTAACTCTTTTCTTTTCCCTCACACATGCTGCCAGACTTGCTGAGCTTTTCCAGCAACTTTGTAGTTTTTCCTAATTTGCAGCATCTGCAGTTCTTCCGGTTTTTACTATGTGTTTTGATATTTATTTACAGGGGGCTCTTTATTTATAGCTCGCTCTGTCTTTTCGGGTTTATTTGTAAGGGGACTTGTTTTACGGATAATTTACAGGTCGGCTCGATGTTGGAGTGTATTGACAGGTGCTCTGTGTTTTCGACTTTATTTAGAGGGAGCCCTGTGTTTTACATTCTACTTCCTCGGGCATCTGTTTCAGAGGTCATTTAAAGGGGTCTGTGTATTTGAGGGTATAATTACAGGGGTTTCTGTTTTAGTGATTATTTGAATTAAGCTCCTTGTTTTCATGGTTATTGAAAGGGATCTCTGTCTGAGGGCTTGTTTACAGGTGTCTCTGAGGGTTTATTTACTGGAGGCACAGTTATAGGGAGGATTTGCAGGTTGCACTGTGTTTCAGGGTTTATTTACAAGGAGCTCTATATTTGACATGTAATTTACATGGGGCTCTGTCTTTTATTGTTTCTTACTGGGGGCTCTGTTTTACATTTTAATTCCTGAGGAACCTTTCTTAGGTTATATGCACAGGGGTCTCTGTGCTTGACAGTGTATTTACAGGGCCCTATTTTTTACCGTTTGTTTAAATGAGGCTCTGCGTCGGAGATTATTTCCAGGAGGCATTGTGTTTCAGGGTTCATTTAAAGGGAAGTCTGTGTTTTTGGGATTATTTATAGTGAGCTCCGTGTTTTACAGGTTATTGAACTGAGTGTCTGTTTTAGGGTTTGTTTGCAGGAGGCTGTTTATTTATAGGTATCTTTGTCCTTTTAGGGTTATTTGTAAGGGGCCCTGTCTTACGGATCATTTCCAGGTGTGCTAAGTGTTGGGGTGTAACTAAAGGTGCTCGGTGTTTCCGGATTTATTTCGATGGAGCCCTGTGTTTTACCTTATCCTTTCTGGGCAGTGTGTGTTAGAGTTCATTTAAAGGGGTCTGTGTATTTGAGCGTATAATTACAGGGGGCTCTGTTGTTGAAGTTGGTTTAAATCGGACTCTGTGTTTTAGGGGTTATTTGCAGTGAAGTCCGCGTTTTACGGGTTATTGAAAGGGGTCTCTGTGTTTGAGGGCCTCTGTGCAGGCGGCTCCGTGTTTGAGGGCCAGGAGTACGGCTGAAGCTGGGTTCCGTTTGGGCCTGAGGCTATGGTTAGTGTAGGATGAGGCTTGCGTTAGGGCTGAGAGTTATGGTTTGATTTAGGCTTTGGGATGAAGTTAAACTTCGAGATTACGCGAAGGTTAACGTTAGGGCTGAATCTCGGGTTAAGGTTAGGGATATTTCTGAGAGGAGGGAGAAAGAAAGCAGCTTCGCATACCCAGAGCCGGAGGGAGAGCAACTGCGTATTCTACAGGAGACTCGGGATGTATTGTAAACTTAACAGGTCAAATAGTATTACATTGTCATATAATCCCAGTACCAGGAGTCACTGCCACAGAACTGACCCGCTAACAATGAGGAATTTGCCTGGTCCAGGCAAGTATTGAAGCACTGTCAGAGGAACAGAACTGCTGGAGAGCATGATAATCAGAAAGTCAACACTGAGGTAGCGCCTCATTGTAAGAGGGTCAGAACTGAGGTGGTGCCTCAAATTTATAGCGTCTCTAATGAGGTAATGCAGCAGCACCAGAGGGTCAGAACTGTTGGGGTGCATTATTGTGAGACGGTCATTACGGAGGTAGTGTCTTATTCTCAAGGGGTTAGACTTGTGGGAGTGCCACACGATTGCAGCATTGTGACAATGTCAGACTGAGGCACTCCCTCATTGTCAGATAGTCTTTACTGTCAGAGCTTCAGTACTGAAGCAGTGCCTCATTGTCAAATGGTCCGCACTGAGGTATTGCAGCCGAGTCAGTGGGTCAGAACTTTGGGAATGTATCAGTCATAGGGTCAAGACTGAAGCTGAGCCTTATTCTAAATTCTTATTGGGGGAGTGCTACATAACTAAATTACATAATTTTTAAAAATGAGGCATTGGCTGAATGTGATCCTCTGACAATTGCGCACTCCTTCAGTACTGACATTACAACATAGAGGGACAGCCTCAAGCGGACCCTCTGACAATGAGGTATTCTCTCAGGCCAGTAATCTTTAATTGTAAACTAATCTGTAATACTATTTGACCTATTAAGTTTACAATACATCCCGAGTCTCCTGTAGAATACGCAGTTGTTGTCCCTTTGGTTCTGTCTCTGGGTATGCAAAGCTGCTTTCTTTCTCCCTGCCCCCAGAAATAACCCTACCCCAAAACATTAACCCGAAATTCAGACCTATTGTCAGAGAATCACATTCAGCCGATGCCTCATTTTTAAAAATTATGTAATTTAATTATGTCGCACTCCCCCAGGAAGAATTTAGAATAAGGCTCAGCCTCAGTCTTGACCCTATGACTGATACACTCCCACAGTTCTGACCCAATGACACTGCTGCAATACCTCACTGCGGACCATTTGACAACACTAACTCTTGTCTGTGCTCTGAGCCTAACCTCAGGCCAAACCCAAATCCTAACCTTCGCCTCAGGCCTGAAACAAACCATAACCCTTAGCCGCAGCGCTCACCTCTAACGCTCGCCTCAGCCCTGCACAAAAGCCCTCAAACAACGAGCCGCCTGTAAATATACCCT
>NC_063375.1:8447484-8473497 GCF_021869965.1 Rhincodon typus
GATCAGAATGGATGGAGGGCCACATGATTAGCGGTTTAGCCCTAAGGAATGGAAGCACTGTCAAATCTCATTGCCGTGATATGGAGGTGCCGATGTTGGACTGAAGGAGGAGAGAGGTTGCAAAAGCTTGTGTTTTCAAATAGACCTGTTGGACTATAACCTGGTGTCGCATGACTTCAGACCTCGTTGCCATAGTGTCAGAACTGTGGGAGTGCATTATAGTCACTGGGTCAGTGCTGAGGGAGTGCCTCATTGTCAGAGGGTCAATATTGAGGCCGTGCCTCATTGAAATGGGGTCAGGATTGAGGGTGTGCCTCACGATTACAGAGTCAGTACTGAGGAACTGCAGCTCTGTCAGAGGATCAGTTCTGAGGCAGGACTGGAATGTCAGACCAGAGGCTCACTGGTCTATAGTTCCCTGGCTCTGCCTCAGTATTGACCCTCTGACAATTATGCATTCCCACTGATCTTACCCTCCAACAGTGCTGAAATGCCACAGTACTGATCCTCTCATCAGAATCATAGAATCCCCACAATGTAAAACAGACCATGAAGCCCAAGTCCACACTGACCCTCCTGAGCGCATCTGACCCATCCCCTTAACCTATCCCTGTAACCCTGCATTTCCCGTCTAAGAAAAAGGATCTCCCTCAGTATTTTCACATGGCGCCCTGCCTCAGAATGGACTCTTTGCCAATGAAGCACACCCTCCAGGAATGAATCTCTGATAAAACACTCTCTCAGTATTGACCTCTGATCATGAGGCTCTCGCTAAGTACTGGCCTCCTGACAATTCTAATCCCATTACAAAGTGGCACTGCCTCACCAATGACCCTCTGACAAAGGAACAGTGTGTCAGAACTGACTATCTGACAAGGAGGCACTCCTTCAGTCTGACCCTGTCTCACTGCTGCAGAAGTGATCTTTTGCTAATGAGGTACTGCTTGGATTCTGACCCTGATAGAGCTGAAATACCTCAGTACTTACCGTCAGTCTGTGGCAAACCCTCCATTCTGACACCATTATACGGAAGCAAAGCCTCAGTGCTGACCCACTGACAAAGAGAATCTGTCTCAGAACTGACCAGCTGACAATATGCCAGTGCCCTCGGTGCTGAAAGAATAATAATGAAGCCCTCCCTCCGGACTGACTCTCCAAATGTGAGGTCGCCCTCAACTCTGATGCCCTGAAAATGAGGCACTGCCCCAGTTCTGACCCCTGCATAATTAGGAACTGCCTCTATCTGACAGTAATGCACTCCTGCACTCGTGACCCTCTGACAATGAAGCACTCCCTCTGTACTGAAGCTCTGACAGAGCTTCAATCCGTCAGTGATGCCCCTCTGACAATGAAACAGTCCATCAGTTCTGACACTGTCACAGTGCTGCAATATCTTAGTGACCCTGTAATCGTTTTGCACGACCTTATTTTTGATGCCTTTAACGTGAGGCAATGCGTCAGCACCGATCCTCTGATACAGCTGCAATTCCTTAGCACTGATCCTCTGTGTAGCAAATCCTCAATTCCCACACCGTTACACTGAGGAACTGCCTCACAACACAAACTCTGACAATGAGTCATTCCCATACGACAAACACTCTGACAAATGAACAATGCCTCAGAACTGACACACTGACATTCATTTAGTGACGTTCAGGTTTTGGTTTTCAGAAGTGCTCATCTAACTGATATAAGCTGGTATGTTAGTCAAAACAGCAAGGAAAATTAAGCCATTTGGCGAAGTTGAGATTTTTGACTTCTGAAGTGCTTATCTGACTCAAATAAGCATATTAGTCAAAACAACATCAACATTAAAGTCATTTGGTGAAGATGAGATTTTTGAATCCTGAAGTGCTTATCTCACTGAAATAAGCATTTTCGTGAAATCAGCATCAAAAGTTAGATCCTTTGATGAAGTTTAGATTTTAGTTTTCTGATGTGATTATCTCGCTGAAATAAGCATTTTATTCAAACCAGCATCAAAAGTTGAGTGTCTTGGTGAAATTGAGATTTTGGTCTTCTGATATGCTTATCTCACTGAAATAAGCACGTTAGTCAAAACAACATCAAAAGTTGAAGTTTCGATTTTGATCTTCTCAAGTGCTTAACTCGCTGAAATGAGCATGTTAGTCAAACGAACATAAAACATTGTGTCATTTGATGAAGTTCAGATTTTAATCTTCTGAAGTGCTTAACTCGCAGAAATAAGCATGTTAGTCTAACCAGAATCAAAAATCAAGTCATTTGGTGAAGTTCAGATTTTGGTTTTCTGAAGTGCTTATCTCACTGAAATAAGCATGTTAGTTAAAACAGCATTAAAAATTAAGTCATTTGGTGATGGTGAGATTTTTAACTTCTGAAGGGCTTATCTCACTCATATATGCATGTTACTCACAACAACATCAAAAGTTGATTCATTTGGTGAAGTCGAGATTCTTCACTTCTGAAGTGTTTATTTCACTGGAGGAAACCTGTTAGTCAATCGAACATCAAAATTGAGACATTTAGTGAAGTTCAGATTTTGGTCTTCTGAAATGCTTATCTCACTGAAATAAGCATGTTGTCAAAACAGCACAAAAAATTGACTGTCTTGTTGAAGTTGAGATTTTGGTCTTCTGCTATGCTTATCTGGCTGAAATAAGCACGTTCGTCAAAACAACATCAAAAGTTGTGTCATTGGGTGAAGTTGAGATTTTTGACTTCTGAACTGCTTAACTCGCTGAAATAAGCATGTTATTCAAAACAACATCAACAGTTCAGTCATTTGGTGAAGTTGAGATTATTGACTTCTGAAATGCTTATCTCACTCAAATAAACATGTCAGTCAAACCTTCATCAAAACTAGAGTCATTTGGTGAAGGTCAGGTATTGGTGTTCTGAAGAGTTGAACTCGCTGAAATAAGCATTTTAAACCAACCAGCATCAAAAGTTGTGTCATTTGGTGAAGATGAGATTTTAGTCTTCTGAAGTGTTTGACTCGCTGAAATAAGCATGTTAATCAAAACAACATCAAAACTTGAGTCATTTGGTGAAGTTGAGATTTTGATCTTCTGAACTGCTTTGCTCATGAAATAAGCATGTCATTCAAACCAACATCAAAAAATAACATTTTGGTGAAGTGAGATATTGGTCTTCTGAAGCGCTTATCTGAGTTATATAAGCATGTTAGTCAAAACAGCATCAAAAATCAAGTCATATGGTGAAGTTGAGATTTTTGATTTCTGAAGTGGTTATCTCACTGAAATAAGCATTTTAGTCCAGCCAGCGTCCAAAGTTAGGTCCTTTGGTGAAGTTGAGATTTTTGACTTCTGAAGTGCATATCTCCCTCAGATAATCATGTTAGTCAAACCAACATCAAAACTTGAGTCATTTGGTGAAGTTCAGGTTTTGGTATTCTGAAATGTTTATCTCACTCAAATATGCATGTTAATCAAAACAACATCAAAAGTTGAGTCATTTGGTGAAGTCGAGATTCTTCATTTCTGAAGTGTTTATTTCACTGGAGGAAGCCTGTTAGTCAATCCAACATCAAAATTTGAGTCAATTAGTGAAGTTCAGATTTTGGTCTTCTGAAATGCTTTTCAAACTGTAATAAGCATGTTAGTCAAAACAGCATCAAAAGTTCAGTGTCTTGTTGAAGTTGAGGTTTTCGTCTTCTGCTATGCTTATATCGCTGAAATAAGCACCTTAGTCAAAACAATATCAAAAGTTGTGGCATTTGGTGAAGTTGAGAGTTTGATCTTGGAAGCGCTTAACTCGTTGAAATAAGTTTGTCAGTCAATCTCACATCAAAAATTGAGTCATTTGGTGATGTTCAGATTTTTGTCTTCTGAAGTGCTTATCTCATTGAAATCAGAATTTTAATCCTCCCAGCATCAAAAATTATGCCATTTGGTGAAGTTGAGACTTTTGCCTTCTGAGGTGCTTAATTCACTCAAATAAGCATGTTAGTCAAAACAACATTTAAAATTGAGTCATTTGGTGAAGTTCAGATTTTAGGCTTCTCAAGTGCTAACCTCACTGAAGTAAGCATTTTAGTCTAACCAGCATCAAAAATCAAGTCATTTGATGAAGTTTAGATTTTTGACCTCTGTAGTGCTCATCTCACTGAAATAAGCATTTTCGTCAAACCAGCATCAAAAGTTATGGCCTTTGATGAAGTTGAGATTTCAGTCTTCTGGTGTGCTTATCTCGCTGAAATAAGCACGTTATTCAAAACAACATCAAAAAATGAGTCATTTGGTCAAGTTGAGATTATTGACTTCTTAAATGCTTCTATCAAACAAATAAGCATGTTAGTCAAGCAAACATAGAAACTTGAGTCATTTTTGAAATTCAGAGTTTGGACTTCTCAAGTGCTTAACTCGCTGAAAGAAGCATTTTAATCCAACCAGCATCAAAAGTTCAGTCATTTGGTGATGTCGAGATTTTAGCCTTCTGTAGTGCTTAACTCGCTGAAATAAGCATGTTAGTCAGAAAATCATCAAAAGTTGATCTTATTAGTCAAACCAACATCAAAACTTGAGTCATTTGGTGAAGTTCAGATTTTGGTCTTTTGAAGTGCTTATCTGAGTGAAATAAGCATGTTAGTCAAAACAGCATCAACATTGCAGTCATTTCGTGAAGTTGAGATTTTTGACTTCTGAAGGCTTATCTCATTGAAATAAGCATTTGAGTCAAATCAGCATCAAAAGTTATGTCCTTTGGTGAAGTTGAGATTTTCGTCTTCTGATATGCTTATCTCGCTGAAATAAGCATTTCAGTCAAACCAGCATCAAAAGTTGAGTGTCTTGGTGAAATTGCGATTTTGGTCGTCTGATATGCTTATCTCGCTGAAATAAGCACGTTCGTCAAAACAACATCAAACGTTGACTAATTTGGTGAAGTTGAGATTTTGATCTTCTGAAGTGCTTAACTCGCTGAAGTAAACATGTTAGTCCAACGAACATAAAAAAATTGTGTCATTGAATGAAGTTCAGATTTTAACCTTCTGAAGTGCTTAACTCGCAGAAATAAGCATTTTAGTCTCACCAGAATCAAAAATCAAGACATTTGGTGAATTTCAAATTTTTGGTTTCTGAAGTGCTTAAATCGCTTAAATAATCAGTTTAATTTTAACAGCATCAAAAGTTAGATCATCTGAAGTTGAGATTTTATTCTTCTGATATGCTTATCTCGCTGAAATAAGCAAGTTCGTCAAAACAACATGAAAAGTTGAGTCTTTTGGTGAAGTTGACATTTTCGATTTCTGAAGTGCTTATCTCACTGAAATAAGCATGTTAGTCAAACCAACATCAACACTTGAGTCATTTGGTGAAGTTCAGATGTTGGTCTACTGAAGAGCTTAACTCGCTGAAATAAGCATTTTATTCCAACCAGCATCAAAAGTTGAGTCATTTGGTGAAGTTGAGATCCTCGCCTTCTGAAGTGCTTAAATCGCATGAAATAAGCATGTTAGTTAAAAATTAAGACATTTGGTGAAGTTGAGGTTTTTGACTGATTGTGGCCTTCTGATGTGCTTATCTGAGTGAAAGAAGCATGTTAGTCAAAACAGCATAAAAAATTAAGTCATCTGGTGAAGTTCAGATTTTGGCCTTCTGAAGTGCTTATCTCACTCAAATATGCATGTTACTCGAAACAACATCATAAGTTGAGTCATTTGGTGAAATCGAGATTGTTCACTTCTGAAGTGTTTATTTCACTGGAGGAAGCTTGTTAGTCAATCCAACATCAAAATTTGAGTCATTTAGTGAAGTTCAGATTTTGGTCTTCTGAAGTGCTTTTCCCACCGAAATAAACATGTTAGACAAAACAGCATAAAAATGTTGATTGTCTTGTTGAAATTGAGATTTTTGTCTTCTGCTATGTCTATCTTGCTGAAATAAGCTCGTTAGTCAAAACAATATCAAAGGTTTTGGCATTTGGTGCAGGTGAGATATTGATCTTCTGAAGTGCTTAACTCGCTGAAATGAGCATGTCAGTCAAACTCGCATCAAAAATTGACTCATTTGCTACAGTTCAGATTTTTGGCTTCTGAGGTGCTTGACTCGCTGAAATATGCATTTTAAATCAACCAGCATCAAAAGTTAGGTCATCTGGTGAAAGTTAAATATTAGTCTTCTGATATGCTTATCTCGCTGAAATAAGCACGTTAGTCAAAACAACATCATAAGTTGAGTCATTTTGTGAAGTTGAGATTTTGATCTTCTGAAAAGCTTATCTCACTCAAATAAGCATGTTAGTCAAACAAACAGCAAAAACTAACATTTTTGGTGAAGTGAGATATTGGTCTTCTGAAATGTTTATCTGAGTTAAATAAGCATGTCAGTCAAAACTGCATTAAAAATTAAGTCATTTGGTGAAGTTGAGATTTTTGACTTCTCAAGTGTTTATCTCACTCAAATAAGCATGTGAGTCTCAACAACATCAAAACTTGAGTCATTTGGTGAAGTTCAGATTTTGGTTTTCTGAAGTGCTTATCTGAGTGTAACAAGCATGTTAGTCAAAACAGCATAAAAAAGAAACTCATTTGGTGAAGTTGAGATTTTTGATTTCTGAAGGGCTTATCTCACTGAAATAAGCATTTTAGTCATACAAACATCGAAAGTTGAGTGTTTTGGTGAAGTTGCGATTTTGGTTTCTGATATGCTTATCTAACTGAAATAAGCACTTTAGTCAAAACAACATCAAAATTTGAGTCATTTGGTGAAGCTGAGATTTGGATCTTCTGACGAGTTTCTCTCAAAGAACTCAACATGTCATTCAAACCAACATCTGAAACTAACTCATTTGGTGAAGTTGAGACATAAGTCTTCCAATGTAATTATCTGAGTGAAATAAACGTGTTAGTCAAAGCAGCATCAATAATTAAGTCATTTGATGAAGTTGAGATTTATGAATTCTGAAGTGCTTATCGCACTCAAATAAGCATGTTCGTCAAACAAATATCGAATCATGAGTCATTTTGTGAAGTTCAGATTTTGGACTTCTGAAGTGCTGAACTCGCTGAAAGAAGCATTTTAATCCAACCCGCATCGAAAGTTGAGTCATTTGGTGAAGTTGAGATTTTTGACTCCTGAAGTGTTTATCTCACTCAAGTAAGTATGTTCGTCTCACCAACATAAAAACTTCAGTCATTTTTTAAAGTTCTTATTTTGGCCTTCTGAATTGCTTATCTCACTCAAATATGCATGTTACTCAAAATAACATGATAAGTTGTGTAATTTGGTGAAGTCGAGATTCTTCACTTCTGAAGTGCTTCTTTCACTTCAGGAACCGGTTAGTCAATACAACATCAAAATTTGAGTCATTTAGTGAAGTTCAGATTTAAGCATGTTGTCAAAACAGCATAAAATGTTGAATGTCTTCTTGAAGTTGAGATTTTGGTCTTCTTATATGCTTAATGATCGCTGAAATAAGCACGTTAGTCAAACGAATATAAAAAAAAATTGTGTCATTTGGTGAAGTTCAGATTTTTGGCTTCTGAGGTGCTGAACTCGCTGAAATGAGCATGTTAGTCAAACGAATATAAAAAATTGTGTCATTTGGTGAAGTTCAGATTTTTGGCTTCTGAGGTGCTTCACTCGCTGAAATAAGCATTTTAATTTAACCAGCATCAAAAGTTAGGTCATCTGGTAAAGGTGAGATTTTAGTCTTCTGATATGCTTATCTCGCTAAAATAAGCACGTTAGTCAAAACAACTTCATCAGCTACTCGTTAATAAACCCTAAAACACAGGAACCCCAGTGTAAAACCCTGAAATACAGAGCCTCCTGTATATGTACACTAAAACACAGTTAAAACTAAAGGAACTGCGAATGCAGCAAAATCAGGGACAAAAAAATAGTTGCTGGAAAAGCTCAGCAGGTCTGGCAGATTCTCCGACACTTTCGCCATCTGCAATCCGACCCCACCACCAAAGGCATCTTTCCCTCCCCACCCTTATCTGTTTTCTGGAGGGACCACTCTCTCCGTGACTCCATTGTCCGCTCCACACTCCCCTCCAGCCCCACTTCACCCGGCACTTTTCCTGCAACCACAGGAAGTGCTACACCTGCCCCCATACCACCTCCCTCATCCTTATCCCAGGTCCCTTAAAGACTTTCCACATCAAGCAGATGTTCACCTGCACATCTGCCAATGTGGTATACTGCATCCGCTGTACCCGTTGTGGCCTCCTCTCCATTGGGGAAACCAAGCGGAGGCTTGGGGACCGCTTTGTAGAACACCTACGCTCGGGTCGCACGAAACAACTGCGCCTCCCAATCGCGAACCATTTGAACTCCCCCTCCCATTAATGAGACGACATGTCCATCCTGGGCCTCCTGCAGTGCCACAACGATGCCACCCGAAGGTTGCACGAACAGCAACTCATACACCGCTTGGGAACCCTGCAGCCCAATGGTATCAATGTGGATTTCACAAGCCTCAAAATCTCCCCTACCCCCACCGCATCCCAAAACCAGGCCAGCTCGTCCCCGCCTCCCTAACCTGTTCTTCCTCCCACCTATCCCCTCCTGCCACCTGAAGCCGCACGCCCATCTCCTCCCTACTAACCTCATCCCGACCCCTTTACCTGTCCATCCCCCCTTGACTGACATATTCCCTCCGTAACTCGCCACCTACACTCACCTTTACTGGCTCCATCCCCGCCTCTTCGACCTGCCTGGTTCCTCTCCACCTATCTTCTCCTCTATCCAGCTTCTATCCCACTCCCCGTCTCTCCCTATTTATTTCAGAACCCCCTACCCCTCCCCGATTTGTAATGAAGGGTCTGGGCCCGAAACGTCAGCCTTTTTGCTCCTATGATGCTGCTTGGCCTTCTGTGTTCAACCGGCTCTGTACCTTGTTGTCTCGGATTCTCCGGCATCTGCAGTTCCGACTATCTCTGATTCAATAAAACACAGAGACCTGTGTAAAGAAACCCTAAAACAGAGGCCCCTGTAAATAATCCAAAACACAGAATACAAACCCTCAACGTTAACTGTTTTTGCCTTCACAAATGCTGCCAGACCTGCTGAGCTTTTCCAGCAACTTTGTTTTTGTTCCTGATTTGCAGCATCTGCAGTTCCTTCGGTTTTCAATTAACTGGGCAGTCAGTTAGATCAAATGGTTGTGTATCACATATTTACCAGTCGGATTCAAACACGCGGTCGCCGTTCGCTCATGTGGTCACTTGCTTATCTTATAACCTTTGCCCCTGAATATCCTGTGGTCTGCCCTGTTTACTCATAGCGGTTAGCACTTAACAAGACTTCCGGAGTCTGGCTGGCGTATCTTTAGTAATACAGAGTCAATCGCCGTAAAATATCTTGTTCTGTGGTTTTTGTGTGACCCTATATCATAAGCCTCTTTACTGTTGTAATCAAGATTCTCTTTAAAAATGCACCCACAGGCGCTCCATATGACCATTCTCGCGCTCTCATTCATTCATAACTTTACTGACCACTCATTAGCGTACTTTGTTTACTATTACCGCATTTCATTCATTCATTCATAAAACTGCCATCTTACCGTTATTTTCACTGATACAGGGAGACGAAATTGAAATGTTCCTTCCACACCATTACTGCCCTTTCACAGTTTGGACCCGTGTTGCTAAAATTTTCAAAATTTTAGTCTACATCAGTGTCAATTCCTGAGTATGTGTTAATTTCCGAATCTATTCAGAACAATACGATCCCATCCATCGTGTCACCCGAAACTATGAAAAATAATAAGGTTAATCAGTCCTCAACAAAAGTTTCCCAGGACTTGAATATCTTGCGGGACATCAAACAAGTTTTTGGCGTTACCACGTCTCTGTCAGATGCATATTGAATCGGGTCTGCGATCCCTTTAAGAAAGCTGCTCTCAAAATAGCGCTTCCGTGAAATTGAATGAAAGAATGAGTAAACCGGTAATAGTGAAATCTCAAGAGCCAGCCGCGGTAATCAGGCTACTAAACTTTCTGCTGTCATGAAGTAATTCCCAACCCAGTCAAATCATATAGCGTTGATAAGCTTTGTGGCATTCTCTAACTTTAAAAGAATAAAAAGGACCCACACCCTTCATTGCACTGCTTCAAATACCTCAGTCCTGACCCGCTGACAATGAGGCGCTCCCCGAGTCCGGACCCGCTGACAATGAGGCGCTCCCCGAGTCCTGACCCGCTGACAATGAGGCGCTCCCTCAGTCCTGACCCTAGTACAATGAGGTGCTCCCTCAGTCCTGAAACAGTGCCAATGAGGCGCTCCCTCAGTCCTGACCCACTGACAATGAGGCGCCCCCACAGTGCGGACCCGCTGACAATGAGGCGCTCCCTCAGTTCTGAGCCGTTGACAATGAGGCGCTCACTCAGCCCTGACCCGCTGACAATGAGGCGCCACCTCACTCCTGACCCCAGACCAATGAGGCACTCCCTCAGTCCTGACCTGCTGACAATAAGGCGCTCCCTCAGTCCTGACCCGCTGACAATGATGCGCTCCCTCAGTCCTGACCCGCTGACAATGTGGCGCTCCCTCATTCCTTACCCTCGTACAATGAGGCGCTCCCTCAGTCCTGAAGCACTCACAATGAGGCGTTCCCTCACTCCTGACCCTAGTACAATGAGGCGCTCCCTCAGTCCTGACCCGAGTACAATGAGGCGCTACCTCAACAATGACCATCTTCCGACACTACACCTCCCCATTACTGACTCTTTTTCAAAGAGGCATTGCCTCAGACTATGCTGTACTATCTCCATCCGATCAATTCGCCGTGCTGTAGTGGGGGCTGTCTCATTTCGTGTTGGTTTACAGTGGGCTTCTGTTTAAGGCTCTTTTAATTGGAGGCTCTGTGTTTTTGGGGTCGCCTCTGAGAGTTTAATTGCAGGAGGCTTAGTTTTAGGGAGGATTTGCAGGGGGCACTGTTTCAGGGTTTATGTACTGGGAGCTCTATATTTTACATTTTACTTAGAGGGGACTCGTTGTTTTATGTTTTCTCAGTGAGGGCTGTGTCTTTCACATATTATTTCCTGAGGGACCTTTCTTCGATTATATATAAAGGTGTCTCTGTTTTTAAGGGTGCATTTACAGGGGGCTCTGTTTTTAGTATATTTTCAAATGAGACTCTGCGACGGAGAATATACACAGGAGGCTGTGTGTTTCAGAGTTCATTTCCAGGGATGTCTGTGTTTTAGGGTATCTGTACACGATGCGCTGTGTTTTAGGGATTATTTACGGTGATCCATATTTTACAGGTTACTGAAAGGCGTCTCTGTCTTCGGGTTTATTTATCAGGGACTGTTATTTATCGGTACGTCTATCTTTTCAAAGTTAATTTGGAAGGTGCCCTGTCTTACGGATAATTTACAGGTGGGCTGAGTGTGGGGTGTCATTACAGATGCTCAGTGTTTTCGGATTTATTTAGACGGAGCCCTTTGTTTTACCTTCTACTTCCTGGGTGATGTGTGTTTAAAGGGGTCCGTGTATCTCAGGGTATAATTACAGGGGGCTTTGTTTTTAATTTTAGTTTAAATGGGGCTCTGTGTTTTAGGGGTTATATACTGTGAGGTCCGCGCTTTACGGTTTATTGAAATGGGTTTCGGAGGGTATATTTACAGGGGGCTCGGTTTTTGAGGGCTTTTGTGAAGGCCTGAGTCTAGCGTTAGAGGTGAGGTTCGGGTCAGCACTGGAGCTGAGGGTTATGGTTTGTGTTAGGCCTGAGGCGAAGTTTAGGATTAGGGTTTGGCCTGAGGTTAGACTCAGAGCTTACGCAAGGGTTAACGTTAGGGCGGAATCTCGGGTTAAGGTTTGGGGTAGGGTTATTTTTTTGGGGCAGGGAGAAAGAAAGCAGCTTCGCATACCCAGAGACAGAACCAGAGGGAGAGCAACTGCGTATTCTACAGAAGACTCGGGATGTATTGTAAATTAACAGGTCAAATAGTATTACAGATTAGTTTACAATTAAAGATTGTTGGCCGGAGAGAATGCCTCATTGTCAGAGGGTCCGTTTGAGGCTGTCCCTCGATGTTGTAGTGTCAGTACTGAAGGAGTGCACAATTGTCAGAGGATCACATTCAGCCGACGCCTCATTTTAAAAAAATATGTAATTTAGTTCTGTATCACTCCCCCAATAAGAATTTAGAATAAGGCTCAGCCTCAGTCTTGACCCTATGACTGACACACTCCCACAGTTCTGACCCACGGACACTGCTGCAATACCTCAGTGCGGACCATTTGACAATGAGGCACTGCTTCAGTACTGAAGCTCTGACAGTACTGACTATCTGACAGTGAGGGAGTGCCTCAGTCTGACATTTTCACAGCGCTGCAGTCTTTTGGCACTCTCACAAGTCTAACCCCTTGAGAATAAGGCACTATCTCAGTATTGAGCGTCTCACAATAATGCACCCCAACAGTTCTGACCCTCTGGTACTGCTGCATTACCTCATTAGAGACCCGTGAAATGTGAGGCACTTCCTTAGTTCTGACCCTCTTACAATGAGGCGCTACCTCAGTACTGACTCTCTGATTATAATGCTCTCCAGCAGTTCTGTCCCTCTGACAGTGCTTCAAAACTTCCCTGGACCAGGCAAATTCCTCATTGTTAGCGGGTCAGTTCTGTGGCAGTGCCTCCTGGTAATGGGATCATATGAATCTGTAATACTATTTGAGCTGTTAAGTTTACAATACATCCCGAGTCTCCTGTAGAATACGCAGTTGCTCTCCCTCCGGCTCTGGGTGTGAGAAGCTGCTTTCATTCTCCCTGCTCTCAGAAGTATCCCTAACCTTAACCCTCGATTCAGTCCTAACGCTAACCCTTGCGTAAGCCCGAAGCCTAACTTCAGCCCAAACCCTAATCCAAACCATAACCATCAGCCCTAACGCGAGACTCATCCTACGCTAAGCATAGCCTCAGGCCCAAACCGAACCCAGCTTCAGCCGTACTCCTGGCCCTCAAACACGGAGCCGACTGCACAGAAGCCCTCAAACACAGAGACCCCTTTCAGCAATCGGAAAACGCGGACTTCATAAACACAGAGTCCTGTTTGAACAAACTTCAACAACAGGGTCCCCTGGTATTATACGCTCAAATACACAGACCCCTTTAAATGAACTCCAACACACATTGTCCAGGAACTAGAAGGTAAAACACAGAGGTACGTCTAAATAAATCCGAAAACACTGAGCACCTTTAATTACACCCCAACACTTAGCCCACCTGTAAATTATCCGTAAGACAGGGCCCCTTACAAATAACCCTAAAAAGACAAAGCTACCTATAATGAAACAGCCTCCTGCAAACAAACCCTAAAACAGAGACCCCTTTCAATAACCTTTAAAACACGGAGGTCACTCTTAACAAACCCAAAAACACACAGCATCGTGTATGTACACCCAAAAACACACACATCCCTGTAAATTAACCCTGAAACACAATGCTTCCTGGAAATAATCTCCGACGCAGAGCCTCATTTAAACAAACGGTGAAAAAGGCCCCTGTAAATACACTATCAAGCACAGAGACCCTTTAAATAAACCCGAAGAAAGTTCCCTCACGAAGTAAAATGTAAACCACAGAGCACCGCGGCACATAACTCCCTATCAATAAACCCTAAAACACAGAGCTTCATTTACAGGGATGTCTGTGTTTCAGGGTTTGTATACAATGAAGCCTGAAACACAAAGCTTTCTGTAAATAATCTCAGACGCAAAGCCTCATTTAAACAAATGATAAAAACAGAGCTACCTGTAACTACACTCTCAAGCGCAGAGGCCCCTTTACATATGACCGAAGAAAGGTTCCTCAGGAATTAAAATGTAAAACAGAGCCCACAGTAAGAAACAATAAAAGACAAAGCCCCATGTAAGTTACATGTCAAATATAGAGCTCCTTGTAAATAAACCCTGAAACACAGTACACCCTGCAAATCCTCCCTAAAACTGTGCTTCCAGTAAATAAACCCTCAGAGACGCCTGTAAACAAGCCCTCTGACAGAGAACCCTTTCAATAACCAGTAAAACAAGGAGCTTAATTCAAATAATCCGTAAAACAGGACCCCCTGTAATTATACCCTCAAATACACAGACCCTTTTAAATGACCTCGAAAACAGATGCCCGAGGAAGTAGAATGCAAAACACAGGGCTCCATCTAAATAAACGAGAAAACACAGAGCACCTGTCAATACACCCCAGCACAAAACCGACCTGTAAATTATCCATAAAACAGGGCCCCTTACAAATAAACTCTCAAAGACACAGCCAGCTATAAATAAAGAGCCCCCTGTAAATAAATACCAAAACACATCGTAAAAACCGGAAGAACTGCGGATGCTGCAAATCAGGAAAAAATGCAAAGTTGCAGGAAAAGCTCAATAAGTCTGGCAGCATCTGTGAGGGAAAAAACAGAGTTAACATTTCGGGTCAGGTGATCCTTCTTCAGAACCTCTGGCTGGCGCGTCTTTAGTCATGCAGTGTCAATCGCCTTAAAATATCCTTTTCTCTGGTTTTTGTGAGGCACAATAACATTATAACAAAAGAACATCAGAATTAAGAGCAAGAGTAGACCCTCTGGCCCCTCGAGCCTGCCCCGCTATTCAATAAGATCATGGCTGATCTTTTTGAGACTCAGTTCCACTTACCCGCCCGCTCACCATAAACCTTAATTCCTTTACTGTTCATAAACTTATCTAGCCTTGCCTTAAAAACATTCAGCGAGGGAGCTTCAACCGCTTCACTGGGCAGGGAATTCCACAGATTCCCAACCCTTTGGGTGAAGAAGTTCCTCCTGTCCTCAGTCCTACATCTGATTCCTTTATTTTGAGGCTATGCGCGCTAGTCCTAGTTTCACCTGCTAGTGGAAACAACCTCCCTGCCTCCACCTTATCTATTCCCTTCATAATCTTGTATGTTTCCATAAGATCTCCCCTCATTCTTGTGAATTCCAATGAGTTTAATCCCAGCCTACTCAGTCTCACCTCATATTCCAAACCACTCAACTCTAGAATCGACCGAGTGAATCTCATCTGCACCCCGTCCAGTGCTAGTATATCCCTTCTTAAGTAAGGAGACCAAAACTGCACACTGTACTCCAGGTGCGACCTCACCAGGACCCTATACAGGTGCAGCATTACCCTGCTGTTTTTAAACTTTATCCCTCTGGCAATGACAGACAAAATTCTATTTGCCTTTTTAATTACCTGCTGCACCTGCAATACTACTTTTAGCGATTCATGAACAAGGACACACAAGTCCCTCTGCACAGCAGCATGTTGTAATTTTTTACCATTTAAACCACAGTCCTTTTGTTTGTTATTCCTGCCAAAATGGATGACCTCACATTTATCGACATTGTACTCCATCTGCCAGACCATTGCCAACTCACTTAGACGATATATCCCTCTGCAGACTTTCAGTGTCTTCTGCACACTTTGCTCCACCGCTCATCTCAGTGTCATCTGCAAATTTTGACACACCACACTCAGTCCTCAAATCCAAATCATCTATGTAAATTGTAAACAATTGCAGTCCCAACACTGATCCCTGAGGCACACCACTAGCCACTGACCACCAACCAGAAAAACACCCATTTACCCCTACTCTTTATTTTCTACACGTCAATCATCTTCTATCCATGCCAATACATTACCTGTAATATCGTGCAATTTTATCTTATGTCGCAGCCGTTGGTGTGGCACGTTGTCAAATGCCATCTGGAAATCCAGATGCACGACATCCACATGTTCCCCATTGTGCACCATGCAAGTAATGTCCTCAAAGAATTCCACCAAGTTAGGTAAACATGACGTACCCTTCATGAACCCATGATGGGTGTTCCCAATGGGACAATTTATATCCAGTTGTCTTGCTGTTATCTTCCTTAATGATGGATTCAGACATTATCCCCACAACTGAAGTTAAGCTAACTGCCTATAGTTACCTGTTTTTTGTCTACTTCCTTTTTAAAACAGTGGCTTCACATTGGCTGTTTTCCAATCTGCGGGAACCACCCCACAGTCCAGTGAATTTTGGTAAATAATTACGAGTGCAAGCCTCTTTACTGTTGTACTAAAGGTCCTCCAAAGCAATACACCCACAAGCACTCCATATTACCACCCTCGTGCTCTCATTCATTCATAACTTTATTGACCACTTACGAGCGTACTATGTTTACTATTACCGCATTTCATTCATTCATAAAACTGCGATCTTGTCATACTTTTCTCTATTAAAGGGAGACTAAATTAAAATGTTCCTTCCGCCCCATTTACTGCCTTTTCACAGTTTTAATCCTCACGGCCTTATTTTGTTAACAGTTGCCAAACCTGTGTCTACATCAGAGTCTATCCCTGAGTATGTGCTAATTTTCTAATCTATTCAGAACAATACCATCATGTCAACCGATACTATGAAAAAGGATAATATTAATCAGCCCTCAGCAACCTTCTCCCAGGACTTGAATAGCTTGCAGGACATCAAACAAGTTTTCTGCTTTGGCAGAGATAGTAGGAAATGCAGATGCTGGAGAATCTGAGATAGCAAGGTGTAGAGCTGGATGAACACAGCAGGCCAAGCAGCAGTGGAGCAGGAAGGTTGACGTTTCGGGCCGAGATCCTTCTTCAGAAATGGGGGAGGGGAAGGAGGTTCTGAAATAAATAGGGAGAGACGGGGAGGCGGATCGAAAATGGATAGAGGAGAAGATAGCTGGAGAGGAGGCAGACAGGTCAAAGAGGCGGGGATGGAGACAGTAAAGGTGAGTGTAGGTGTGGAGTTAGGGAGGAGATAGGTCAGTCTAGGGAGGACGGACAGGTCAAGGGGGCGGGGTGAGGTCAGTAGGTAGGAAATGGGAGTGGCGCTTGAGGTGGGAGGAGGGGATAGGTGGGAGGAAGGACAGGTTAGGGAAGCGGGGACGAGCTGGACTGGTTTTGGGATGCGGTCGGGGGAGGGGAGATTTTGAAGCTTGTGAAATCCACATTGATACCATTGGGCTGCAGGGTTCCCAAGCGGAATATGAGTTGCTGTTCCAGCAAACTTCGGGTGGCATCGTTGTGGCACTGCAGGAGGCCCAGGATGGACATTTTGTCTGGGGAATGGGAGGGGGAGTTGAAATGGTTCGCGACTGGGAGGTGCAGTTGTTTAGTGCAAACCGAGCGTAGGTGTTCTGCAAAGCGGTCCCCAAGCCTCTGCTTGGTTTCTCCGATGCAGAGGCGGCCACACCGGGAACTGCGGATGCAGTATACCACATAAGCAGATGTGCAGGTGAACATCTGCTTGATGTAGAAAGTCTTCTTGGGGCCTGGGATGGGGGTCAGGGACGAGGTGTAGGGGCAGGTGTAGCACATCCTGCGGTTGCAGGGAAAAGTACCGGGTGTGGCGGGGCTGGAGGGGAATATGGAGCGGACAAGGGAGTCACGGACAGAGTGATCCCTCCGGAAAGCAGATAAGAGTGGGGAGGGAAAACTGTCTTCGTGGCGGGGTCGGATTGCAGATGGCGGAAGTGTTGGAGGATGATGCGTTGGATCAGGAGGTTGGTGGGCTGGTGCGTGAGGACGAGGGGGATTCTGATTTGGTTGTTATTGCGGGGAAGGGTTTTGAGGGATGAGTTGCGGGAAATGCGGGAGACACAGTCGAGGGCGTTCTCGACCACTGAGTGGGGGAAGTTGCAGTCCTTGAAAAACGAGGACATCTGAGATGGACGGGAGTAGAATGCCTCATCCTGGGAGCAGATGCGGTGGAGGTGAAGGAATTGGGAATAGGGGATGGTATTTTTGCAGGAAGGTGGGTGGGAGGAGCTGCATTCTGGGTAGCTGTGGGAGTCCGTGGGCTTGAAATGGATATCAGTTTCTCGGTGGTTGCCAGAAATGGAAACAGAGAGGTCCAGGAAGGAGAAGTATTAGAGATGATCCAGGTGAACTTAAGGTTGTTGTGGAAGGTGTTCGTGAAGTGGATGAACTGTTCGAGCTCATCGTGGGAGCACGAGGCGGCTCCGATACCGTCATCAATACAATGGAGGAAGAGGTGGGGTTTAGGGCCAGTGTAGCGCCGGAAGAGGAATTGTTCCATGTAACCTACAAAGAGGCAGGCATAGCTTGGGCCCATTCTGGTACCCATGGCCACCCCCTTTGTCTGTAGGAAGTGGGAGGAATTGAAAGAGAAGTTGTTGAGGGTGAGGACGAGTTTGGCGAAGCGGATGAGGGTGTCAGTGGAGCGGGACTGGTCGGGCCTGCGGGACAGGAAGAAGCGGAGGGCCTTTCGGCCATCTGTATGGGGAATGCAGGTGAATAGGGACTGGACATCTATGGTAAAGGCGAGGTGTTGGGAACCGGGGAATTGGAAGTTCTGGAGGAGGTTGAGGGCGTGGGTGGTGTCACGGACGTAAGTAGGGAGTTCCTGGACCAAGGGGGAGAAAATGGAGTCGAGATAGGTGGAGATAAGTTCGGTGGGGCAGGAGCAGGCGTAGACAATTGGTCGACCAGGGCAGTCAGGTTTGCTGGAAAAGCTCAGCAGGTCTGGCAACATCTGTGAAGGAGAAAACAGAGTCAACGTTTTGGTTCTGGCGACCCTTCCTCAGAACTTCAGTACACTGCCGACACGGAGGTGTTATCTCACTCCAACCCTCTCAGTGCTGCAATAACCCAGATTTGATCCTCTATTCGCGTGGCACTCCCTCAGGACTGATCCTGTAATCGTGTGGCGCTGCCTCAGTCATGACCGTGAGACAGCACTGCGCTTCCACGTTACTGACTGTCTGACAAACAGGCACTGCCTCAGATCTGACTTGCTGACTATGAGGTACTATCTGAATCTGACTATCTCGCAGTGCTTTACTTGGGGCTCTGTTATTTAGTGTTGATTTACAGTGGGCCGTGTGTTTCAGCTTTCATGAACTGGAGGCTATGTGTTTTAAGGATTTTTTTTTCCAGTCGTCTGTTTGAGGGTTTCGGGGGATTTTAGGGAGGATTTACAGGGTTCATTTACAGGGAGCTCTATAACTTACACTTTATTTACAGCGGGCTCAGACTTTTATGGTTTCTTTACTGGGGGTTGTCCCGGACCCAGCCTCCATCCCCAGCCTATCCCAGCCCCGCCCCCAGCCCGTGGAACTGACTATCACCCCGGCCCGCAGCCTGTCCCGGTGCCCGGCCCGAACCCCAGACTGTTCCAGACCCGGCCGCGGCCCCCAGCCCCCGACACGAATCCCATCCTGTCCTGGCCCGGAACACAAGCCCCCAAACCCCACCCCCACCCTAGCCTGTCCCGGCCCCAAACCTAACCAAAAACTTAGCCCCAATCCTTACCCTAAACCTGGCGCCTGATCCCAGAACCGAGCCTTCAAACCCCAGCCAAATCCCGGCCGACAGCCTGTCGCAGTCCCGGCCCGGCTCAACCCAATCCGGAGCCCCAGCCCAAAACATCGCCGTAAACCGAGCCTCAGCCTCATGCCTCCGACCCTGGCCCCAAACCTATCCAAAACCTTTGCCCCAACCTGGGCACTGACTCTAAACCCGGCCACAGACACCCAGCCTGATCCGGCCCGGCCCGACCCAATCCAGGGCCCCAGACCAGACCATCACCGTAGACCTCGCCTCAGCCTCGGCCCTACGCAACGGCCCCAGACCCCAGCTTTCAGCCCCTCTCCCAGCTGTAACCCTAAACCCGGCCCCAGACCCCAGCCACCAGCCTGTCGCAGCCCCAATCCTGCCGCAGCTTGTCCCCGACCCTAACCCTAACTCCAGACTGTCCTGGCCGCGGCCACCGGACCCTGACCCTAACCCACAGCCCTCGGCCCGAAGCCTGTCGCGGCTCAGGCCCAAGCTCCCTGCCCCACCCCTACCCCACCCTGCCCAGATGCCAGCAACCTAGACCCAGACCCAGCCATTAGCGACCCCCAGCCCAACAATCCCCCGCAGCCTGTCGCAGCCGTGACCCTGACCCTAACCTCAACCAAGGCCCTGAGCCTGACCACGAGCCAGACACCGAACCCGAGCCGGACCCCGACCCCGACCCGCTTAAGGTCCCAGCACCCAGCCAGCAGCCCCGACTCTAAACCCTGCCTGTCCCAGACCCGTTCCCCTACCTAACTCTAACCCAAGCCGCATCCTGACCCGGCCCTCATCCTTAGCCCTAAACCCAGCCTGACCCTCTCCTGGCCCGACTGTCCTTTGCCCTGGCCCTCGGCCATCCCACCACCCCTATCCCCCTCCCCCTCCCACCTCCCCCGACTGAGCTTGTCCCGGTCCTGGTCCCAGCCCCCAGCTGCAGCCTCAACCCTGACCTCAACTCTAACCCTAGGCTCAGCCCTAACCCAAACCCTAGCCCCACCCTGACCTTCATCTGGCCTTACCCCTAACCTGTCTGAAAGTAACTACTGAGGAAGTGCCTCAATGGTCAATACTCACGCAGTGCCTCAATGTAAAGGGGTCAGAATTGACAGCCTCATTGTCAGAAGGTCAGTGAGAGTCCTTCACAGTAGTGTCACTGCTGAGGGACTGTCTCTATGTTAGAGGGTCCAGTTGGGTGCACAGTCTCAATATAACGGGGTGAGAAATAAGGGAGTGCAACACGTTTGCAGGACCATTACTGAGATAGTCTAGTACAGTGAGAGGGTCAGGATTGAGCAAGGGACTCCAGGTAACGGGATCAGAACTGTGGGATGGCTCCATGATTCGCAGGTCAGCACTGACTATTGAAGCACTGTAACAGCATCAATACGGAGGCAATGTTTCTTTCGAAAGGTGTCCGAATTGAAGGGACTCCACACAATCAGAGGGTCATGACTGTGATATTATGATCAGCCAGTCACTACTAAGGGACTGCCTTATTGTCAGTGCTGAGGCATTGTTCATTGTTAAGAGGGTTCGTCGCAGGGGAATGACTCATTGTCAGAGTTGGTGTTGTGAGGCAGTTCCTCAGTGTAACGGTGTGGGAATTGAGGGTTTGCTACACAGAGAGGGTCAGTGCTAAGGTATTGCAACTGTATCAGAGGATCAGTGCTGAGGCATTGCCTCACGATAAAGGCATCAAAAGTGAGGTAGTGCGAAACGATTACAGGGTCACTAAGACATTACAGCACTGTGACAGTGTCAGAACTGACGGACTGTTTCATTGTCAGAGGGGCATTACTGAGGGATTAAAGCACTATCAGAGCTTTAGTACAGAGGGAGTGCTTCATTGTCAGAGGGTCAGTACTGCAGAAGTGCATTACTGTCAGACAGAGCCAGTTCCTAATTACGGAGGGGTCAGAACTGGGGCAATGCATCATTGTAAGGGCATCAGAATTAAGGGCGACCTCACATTTAGAGGGTCAGTCCTGAAGGAGGGCTTCATGATCATTGTGTCAGTAACTGGGGCACTGGCATATTGTCAGCTGGTCAGTTCTGAGACAGAGTCTCTTTGTCAGTGGGTCAGCACTGAGGCTGAGCTTCAGTGTAATCGTGCCAGAATGGAGGGTTTGCCACAGACTGACAGTAAGTACTGAGGTATTTTAGCTCCATCAGGGTTAGAACCCAGGCAGTACCTCATTAACAAAAGATCACTTCTGCAGCAGTGAGAGAGGGCCAGACTGAAGGAGTGCCTCCTTGTCAGATGGTCAGTTCTGACACACTGCTCCTTTTTCAGAGGGTCATTGGTGAGGCAGTGCCACTTTGTAATGGGATCAGAATTGTCAGGGGGGCAGGACTGAGCGCAAGCCTCATGATCAGAGGTCAATACTGAGAGAGTGTCCTTTCAGAGATTCATTCCGAAGGGTGTGCTTTATTGTCAAAGAGTCCATTCTGAGGGAGGGCATCATGTGAGAATACTTAGGGAAATGCAGTGTTACAGGGATAGGTTAAGGGGATGGGTCAGATGCGCTTAGGCGGGTCAGTGTGGACAAGGGCTTAATGGTCTGTTTTACACTGTGGGGATTCTATGATTCTGATGAGAGGATCAGTGCTGTGGCATTTCAGCACTGTTGGAGGGTAAGGTCAGTGGGAGTGCATAATTGTCAGAGGATCAATACTGAGGTTGAGGCAGAGCCGGGGAACTATAGACCAGTGAGCCTCTGGACTGACATTCCAGTCCGACCTCAGAACTGATCCTCTGACAGAGCTGCAGTTCCTCACGACTGACTCTGTAACCGTGAGGCACACCCGCAATCCTGACCCCATTTCAGTGAGGCACTGCCACAATATTGACCCTCTGACAATGAGGCACTCCCTCAGTACTGACCCAGTGACTATAATGCACTCCTACATTTCTGACGCTATGGCAACGAGGTCTGAAGTCATACGACACCAGGAGACAGTCAACAGGTTTATTTGAAAACACAAGCTTTTGGAGCCTCACTCCCCCTTCAGTCCAACATCGACACATACACATCGCGGCAATGAGATCTGACAGTGCTTCCATTTCTTCGAGCTCAACCGCTAATCGTGTGGCCCTCCATCCATTCTGATCACATGACATTGAGGCACTGCTTCAGAATGGACCCTTCGTACTCACCCACTGACAGTGCTGACTACATGGACTGACTGTCTAAAATGTGAGCACTCCCTTGATTCTGACTCTCACAATGAGGTACTCGCTCAGTACCAATGCTCTGACAGTGAAGCACTTCTTCCAAACTGACCTGCTGACAACGAGGCAGTCCCTCAGGACTAGTCTTCTGATTGATCTGCGGTACCTCCGTACAGATTATCTAAACGTGTGCGACCCCTTCAATCCCTACCCTCTTACAATGAGACAGTGCCTCAGTAATGACCCTCGGACAATGAGGCAATGCCTCAGAACTGATAGACTTAGAGTGCTGCACTACCACAGAACTGACCATCTAAGCATGTGGCACACTCCGATCCGACCCCCTTACAATCAGGTACTGCCTCTGTATTGACCCTCTGACAATGATGCACACCCTCTGTCCTGGACGTTTGACAAACAGGCACTGACTCAGTAATAACTCCCGATAATGAGGCATTCTATCGGGACTGATCATATGATATTAAGGCACCTGTTCAGTGCTGACCATATGATAAGGAAGCATTCCCACAGTTCTAAACCACTGACAGTGCTGTCATACCTCAGCACTGACCCTCCCATCATGTGACACTGCTTCAATTTTGACATCTGCGTAATGAGGCACTGCCTCAGTACTGACCCTCTGACAATAATGCACTCCCACAGTTCTGACGCTCTGACAATGAGGCATTCATTCAATATTTACACTATGATAGACCTGCAAAATCTCAGCACTGGCTGTCCAATCAAGAGGCGTATTTTCAATTCTAACCCTGTTGCAATGAGGTACTGCTTCAGTATTGACCCTCTGCGCCTGTGTCATTTTAAATCCGATGTTATCTGTCTTCGGAGAGTCGACAAAACCATTTTGAAGTCAAAGTAATCCTTTGAAAGATGGTTAAGTAGTAACAGTGCTGTTTTAACGGTGTTTTTAATAAATTTCAGGTAATTTCTGGACACATCAAATCACAAAATTACAGAAGGGGAAGGGGCCATTTGGCCCATCATACTGAGTTGTCTCTATCATCACATGCAAATCTTTTTTCCGCCTGTCACTGCACACCATTTTCATCCAATGCCCTCTGTATGTCTCCATTGAAACTCATTCATCACACTTACAGCAGTGCACTCCATAACCTAACTACACACTGTGTGATAAAGCTCTTCTACGAGCGGGGATATCTTCTCCCTATCTACTATTTTCAGCCCATTCACGATTTCAAAAAAACCTCAGTTCCATCTCCTCTCAGCCTGCTGTTGAGAGAGAACAGTCCCAAACTCTTCAATCTATTCTTGTATCTGAAGCTTTTCCTACCTGGAACCATTTTAGTAATATCCAGCACATCAACGCATTTGCCTTTTTCCTATGACTGTGCACAATAGTACAGCTGAGATTTAACTTACCTTGTAGAAGTTTAATATAATCAACTTCTTCGTCGTATACTCTATACCCCAATTATTAAAGGCTTTATGCTTTAAATATTGCTCTCTCCAGCTGTACTGCTACCAACGTTTCAACTGTGCACGTCCATACTCCTACTTTACATTGGTAGGAAATACACTTGAAAGACAAAGTGCATCACTTTACACTTCTCTGCATTGTACCTTATCGTCCACCTATCTGCCCACTCCATCAACTTTTCAATGCACTTTTGGATTTCCACACAATTCTTCTCACAATGTACAATTGTGAAGTTTAATGGCATGCAAACTTGGAAATTGTCCCCTGTACACCACGATCAAGATAATTAATTATCTATCAGGAACGACAAACGTCCCAGTAGCAGCCCCTGGAAATTCCACTACAAACCTGCTTTCCAGCCTGAAAAATATCCATTCACCATTACTGAAATATTGGACTGGACAAAGAGGAAGGCATTATTTCTTTCAGGCTTTTTAATATCCATTTCTGAATCTCATTGCATTATCTATCCAGTAACGTAGCAATTCCTTGATAATGTCAGACGAGATCATACTCTGTAATAACCAGAATGACACATGAGCCCTCAATTGCCAAGCATCTGAGTCATGAACGCAACATTCGGGGCCTCAGAAATGCCAAGTGGAAATGCTTTGTGTGTACAGTCTTTTATCAAATCCTTCAGCCAACAGCGAAGCTGCCTCCATGGCTGGAATGTCTTCACAAAAGGATTGTTTTTGCATGCCTACCGGGAAAGAGAAGAGAAGTCTTCAAAGGACTGCAGTCAAAGTAAGTTTGAGAGACTGATTCTATGGTGCCACTCTTGATTAAGTGGTTTGACAAAGTTCGCATGGTCGACTGGTTAACAAGTTTAGATCACATGGAATACAGGGAGAACGAGACGTCTGGATACAAAAATTGATTAGAAGGTAGGAGAGAGGGTGGTGGTCGAGGGTTACTTTTCAGATTGAAGGCCTGTGACCCGCGGGTTGGAGTGTTTGAGCTATAAGGAGAGGTTGAATAGGCTCGGGCCATTCTCCCTGGAGTGTCAGAGGGCGAGGAGGACCTTATAGAGGTTTATAAAATCATGAGAGCATGGATAGGGCGAACAATCAGGGTCTTTTCCCCAAGTTAGGGGAGTCCAAAACTAAAGGTCATGTGTTTATTTTGAGAGGGGAAGTTTTAAAAGGGACCTAAGGGCAACATTTTCAATTGGAGGGTGGCACATGTATGCAATAAGCTGCCAGTGGAATTGGTGAAGGATGGCACAATAACAACATTTCAGAGGCAAGTGAATGGCTCTACGAATAGGAGGGGTTGAGGGATATGGTCAAACGGAATAGATTAATTTTGGTTATCTGGTCAGTATGGACGAGTTGGGCTAAAGTGTTTGTTTTCATATTGTACGTCTGCGATTCCATGACTCCATGTTCCACTGACAATAAGGCACTTTCTCAGTAATATCTTCTGAGAACGAGGCACTCCACACTGCTGCAAATACGTCAGTGACAACCCTCTGAATATGTGGCACTCCCTCAGTTCTAACCCATTGACCGTGACACAATGCCTCTGGACTCACTCTCTGATCAGTTCGCACTCCCTCAATTCCAACACCTACACAATGAGGCACTGCCTCCGTATTGACCCTCTGACTCCTACAGATCTGACTCACTGACAGTCCTGTATTGTTTGTCCTGACCCTTTAATCATTTCGCACTCCCTCAATTCTGACCCCATTACATTGAGGTACTGACTCAGTGTTAACCCTCTGACAATGAGGGGCCCCCTCAGTACTGAACTTCTGACTGTGCTTCAATACCGCAAGACTGACCCTCTGTCAATAAAGCATTCCCTCAGTTCGACCTTCTCTAAGTGCTGCAAAACCTCAGCACGGCTCCTGTAATCAAGTGGCACTCCTTCAATTCTAACCTCTTTCGGATGTGGCACTGCCTCAATGTTGACCCTCTGACAATGAGGAACCCTCGCAGTACTAAATGTCTAAATATGTGGCATACCCTCTATTCTGAACCCTTTACAATGACGGGATGTTCACTGATGATTGCACAATGTTCAGAACCATTCGCAGCTCCTCAGATACTGAAGCAGTCCTTGTTCAAATGCAACAAGACCTGGCTTGG
>NC_063375.1:8473997-8487540 GCF_021869965.1 Rhincodon typus
GGGAGTAATTCTCCTGCTGACTCCGCAAAGCCTGTCCACCATCAACAAGGCACAAGTCAGAAGTGTAATGGAATAGTCCCCACTTGCCTGGATGAGACAGCCCCAACAACACAAGAAGCTTTAAACCATCTAGGACAAAGCAGCACGCTTGACTGGCACGACATCCACAAATATCCACTCCCTCTGCCACCAACAGTCAGTAGCAGCAGTGTATGCTATCTACAAGATGCACTGCAGAAATTCTCTGAAGATCCTCAGACATACCCACGACCACTTCTGTCTGGAAGAACAAAGTCGCATATTAGAAACGTCACCTTCAAGTTCCCCTCCAAGCCATTCACCATCCTGTCTTGGAAATACATTGAATGCAACTGTGAAGGAAGACAGTCATCCACCAAGAGGGAGAAAGAGAGAGAAAATCTGAGAGAAATTACAAATGCTGTCGCCAAACTAAAATTGTAATCTTCAAATATCCTAATTAATAACTCCAGAACAGACAGGGGCAACCATGAGATAATCAATGTCACTAAAATACAAGTTACCAGAAACATGGCAGCCCCAGGACATACAGAAGAAAAATACCCTCTTCTGTAAATAATATACAAGATTTATCTCTTCTCGTGATGGCAGGCATGGTGTTGTTGAAGAAGGTTCTTTCTGAAAGATGGCTCCTTCACCACCACTTAGTATCAACATGGGAGTGTGTGTGTGGTCCGGGGCGCTAGGTTAATGATGATTTTCAGTTTCCTTCACTGGCTGAATGTTAAAAAGAATGCATCAGTTAGTCAAGTGACCAACTCCCCATGGGAATCGCGGGGCCGGGGGTTTGGAAGAGTTCAAGTGATAAATGTGCGTTGGGAAAACCATCCAAATTGGGGGAGTTATGTATTAAGCTAATACTGTCAGAATGATGTTGGGTGGGGCAGAGGACGAGGAAAGATGCAGCAACTGTCTGCTCATGTTGTGGGATACTATTTCACCTGTCAGAGCAGGACACGGAAAGGAAGCAACACAATGAATGCATATGGAACTGAAATGTCAAATTTAAAGAGCAACAACTGTTCCACCTCCATGGACTTGGTGCAAATGCCTCAACAACTGAACAGACTGACAAATTCCAGGAGGGGTAGTCACTCGGCAGACTTTTCATCATTCAGAAGGCTAAGGACAACCTAAGCTTCTGAATCTCTCCACATTAAGACACAACTCAGGCGTGTGATGGAATATTCCCCACTTGCCTGGACAGGTGCAGCTCCAACAACACAAGAAGGTCAACGCTGTTCAGAATAAAGCAGCCCACTTGATTGGCACCGCATCCACAAACATTCACTCCATCCACCACGAACACTTAGTAGCAGCAGTGTGTGCCATCTACAAGGCACACTGCCGAAATTCCACCAAAAATCCTCAGACAGCACTTTCCAAACACGTGACTACTTCCATCGAGAAGGACAAGGGCAGCAGATACATGGGAATACCACTGCTTACAAGATCCCCTCCAAACTTTAAATACGTCACCATTCCTTCACTGTCGCTGGGTCAAAACCCTGGACCTCCCTTCCTAACAATATTGTCCTTACAAGCAGCACAATGGCCAGTGGTTAGCACTGCTGCCTCACAACACCAGAGATCTGGGTTCAATTCAGTCTCAGGTGACTGTGTGTTGGGGTTTGCACATTCTTCCCATGTCTTTGTGGGTTTCCTCCAGGTGCTCCAGGTTCCTCGTACAGACTAAAGATGTATGGATTAGGTGAATTGGCCACGCTAAATTGCCCATTGTGTCCAGGGATGAGTAGTTATGTGAATTATCCATGGGAAGTGCAGGGTGACAAGGAATAAGGTGGGGGGGATCAGTCTGGTGGAATGCTTTTTGGAGTCATTATGGACTTGTTGGGCCAAATGGCCTGTTTCCACATTGTAGGGATTCTAACGATTGTGGGTCAACTGTCAGCACAAGGACTGGAGTGGTTCAAGAAGGCAGCTCAACACCACCTTCTCATGGGGCAACTAATGGCAGCCAATAAAGCTGGACCAGCCAGCGATCTTTAGATCTCACAAATGAATTTTCAAAACCCTGAAGTCGTCACCCATGGGGTCATTCCAGTCAATCTTGCCTCCTTTGGTTCACAGAAACATAGAAAAATAGGAGTAAGCACTTCGAGCCTGTTCCACGTTTCAACATGATCATGACTGATCATTGAACTCACACTGTTTCTACCCACTGTCTTTGTTCTCTTTAGTCCGAAGCACCATATCCAATTTCACCTTGAAAATAGTCAATGGTTTGACCTGAACAGTTCCCAGAGAGAATTCCACAGGCTGACTTCTGTCTGGGTGAAGACATTTCTCCTCATTTCCTAAATGATAACCTTTTTCTCCTTGACTCTAAGCCCCATTTCTGGACTCCTAAGTCATTGAGGACATCCTTACTGAATCTACCTTGTCCAGTCCTCTTTAAATTTACAGGCTTCCATCAGATGCCCGTTCTTCATTTAAACTCCCACGAATATAGCCCTGACTGATCCAGTCTCCCTTCATCTCTCAATACCACGATCCCAGAAATCACTCTGGTAAATCTTTCTTTCACTGTCACTATAACCAATCCATGAATCACCTCAATTAGGCAGTCAACAAACCATCTGCCTTGTTCACCACCTGAAATAGGATCAGGGTCAGGGTAAGGGTCAGGGTCATGGTCAGGTGCAGGGTCATACTTGCTTTCAGCGACAGGTACAAGGGCACTAAGTTCTCAGTGCACTGAGCCCTTTCCCAATCTATCCCCATTCAGATAATAAATGGCTTTTCAGATTTTGCCCCTAAAGTAGATAACTTCACATCTTTCCGAGAGATGATTCATCTGCTGCGTACTTACCCACTCATCAACTCAACTCAACCTGCCCTGAGAGCCATCATATCATGGCCCCAACAGACAGGGTAACATACAGAGCCAAGACTGAGGAACAATCCTCACGGAAGACTTCGTGCAAGGCTCAACAAAGGTGGTATACCCAGAAACAGCCTTCCAACCTCAGGTATACACCATGTTAAAAGTATAGAACTATGGACGAAGAAAGACCAGGTGTTCGGCAACTAATTAGTCACAATGAAACATGTGACCACGAGTCCGTGTCCAAACCCCACGTGAGCAAAAGGGGGCGGGCGCGACAGTTTAACCAATCAGATGACAAGGTCTGAGCATGAGCCCCACCTAAGAACGACAGAGTCTCGCCCGTGAGGACCTGGGCGACGCCCATGACATGCGGTTGCTCCAATCAGCGGAGGCTGGGGTAAGAGTGAATTGAGATGGAACTTCTTCACCCAGAGGGTTGTTAATCTATGGAATTCCTTGCCCAGTGAAGGAGTTGATGCTCCTTCAGTGAACGTTTTTAAAGAAAGGGCAGATTTTTTTTTAACAATAAAGGAATTAAGGGATATGGTGAGAACGCGGGGAAGTGGATCTGAGTCCACGAAAAGGTCAGCCATGATCTTATTGAATGGCGGAGCAGGCTCGAAGGGCCGGACGGCCTACTCCTGCTCCTTGTGCTTATGTTCTATAGCTAGACCACGACCACGACCACGCCCACACCGAGGAAAGAGCGCCAGCGGAGGTGAATTTAGGTGCGTGCCCCCGCAAGCGCGAGGTCTCTTGTTTTCAAATTCTATACAGACACCGTCAGCACCGAGAAAGTTCCCCGCAACACCCCCCGTCGATAATGCGGCCCCTCCCCAGGCACCTACCCCCCCGCCCCACTATGTGGAAAGCGGAAGTTACTGTTTTGAGTCCAGTGAAACGTTCTGCTCTTGAAGTAAAGCAGCAATTTGATGGATATGATCTTGTCGAAAGGGGATAGAGAAATATTTGGAACAGAAGCGATTATTACCGTAAATTAGAGATTGAGGGGGTTTGCAGGTCAAAGTGTGCCAACGAATAAAAGTGGAAAGAGAGTGGTAAAGGTTGTAGAGGAGAGACAAAGCATTGCTCCAGAACAGGTGTTAATGGTAGAATGCAGATCTGATTGAAAGGGAAATAAAGCCTGAAGGCAGGATGCATCAATAGGCGAAAGTATATCCAATCAGAGGACTGTGTTAATGGGTCTAAAGCTGTTGAACTCAGTACTGAATGTAGACCAATGTTTTGTCTCTTCTCAACAACCATTACCACTGCGTTTTTTGTTCTGTGGAAGGGTCACCGGACCTGGAACTTTAACTCTGTTTTTTTTGCCTCCACAGAGGCTGCCAGACCTGATGAACTTTTCCAACAGTTTCTGTTTTCGTTACCTTTGCCTTTGCTTTGAGTTCAATGGTGAACTTGATCTTTAATCTCCCTCACCCTGTAACTTTGTATTGACCTTTTAGCCCACATTCCTGTCTCCCGCTTTTAACAGCGTAGACCACAGAACCTTACATAGAACATTACAGCGCAGTACAGGCCCTTCGGCCCTCGATGATGCACCGAAACCAATCTGAAGCCCATCTAACTATGTAAAACACTCTCACATTTTATCTTTTACTGCAATTGAGTTTAAAGGCAGGGACGCAAATTTCCAAGTATGCTTCCACCTCCTGGATGTAATGCTGCTGTCATTCTGCTCAACTTCCTTTCCTCCCTTTCCAGGGTCTTAATGTCCTTCCTAAAATATGGTGGTCATAATTCACTGCGTACTCAACTGGAGCTGACAGCACTACTTTATAAAGGTTTAGCATCACTTTCATGCTTTTTAACTTTGATCTTCTAGTACTGAAGCCGAGAGTCACACTGACAGTGCTTAATTATCTCAGTACTGGCCGTCTGACAATGAGGCACTCCCTCAGTACTGATCCTCTGACAGTACTGCACTACTTCAGTACTGATCCTCTAATCATGTGGCTTACCCTGAATTCCGACCCGCTTAGAATGAGGGACTGACTCAGTATTGACCCTCTGACAAAAAGGGACTGCCTCAGAACCGCCCTTCTGGCAGTGCTGCACTACTTCAGTACTGACCCGATAAGCGTGTTGCATTCCCTCAATTCTGACCCTATTACATCGGGGCAGTGCCTCACACCAGATCTTCTGACAATGAGGCAAACCCTCAGAACAGTTCCTCTGACAAAGTGGCATTGCCTCAGAACTGACTGGCTGAAAATAAGGTACTCCTTCAGTACAGACCCTTTGATAATGAGTCCCTCCCTCAATCCTGACCCTCTGACAGTGCTGCATTACCTCAGTATTGACCACCTAAACTCCCTCAATTCTAATCCCTTTGCAATTCGGCAATGCCTCAGAACTGACCCGTTGACAACAAGGCATTCCCATCATTCTGACCTTCTGACAGTGCTGCATTCCCTCAGTACTGACACTCTCACAGTTCTTCAATACCTCAATATCGAGCTCCTGACATTTGATCCTCCCTCTATTCTGACTCCATCACATTGAGGCACTGCCTCGGAATGGATCCTCTAACAACGAGTCACTCCCTTAATGCTCACCCTCTAACAATGAGACACTGCCTCAGAACTGACCTCGTGATAAAAACGCACTCCCTCTATGCTGATCCGCTGATCTGCTAATTACGGGACCTTTCCACAGTAATGACCCTGTAAACATGATGAACTTCCTCAATTCCGACCCCCTTAAATGAGGCACTGGTTCAGCATGCAACTCTGGCAATAATGCACTCTCACAGTTCTGACCCTCTGACACCGCTACAATACCTCAGTACTGACTCTCTGATCGTGTGGCACACCCCCAGTTTTGACCATTGATTCAGTATTGAACGTCTGACTATAATGCACTCCACGGTTCTGACCGTCTGACAATGCTTCAATACCTCAGAGGTAACCCACTAATCATATGGTCCTCGTTCAATCCATCCCCATTACACTGAGGCACTGCCTCAGAACAGACTGTCTGACAATGAGGCACTTCTTCAGTGTTGACCCTGTATCAATCCTCAGAACAGACTGACCGACCCCCTTCCAAAGAGGCACTGCCTCTGTAGTGACCCGCTGACGATAAGGCCCTCCCTCAGTACTTACCCTCTGATGGTGCTGCAGTCCTCAGTATTGATCCTCTAAATGTGATCCTCTAAATTCTGATCCCATTAACTTTAGCACTGCCTCACAATCGACCCACTGACAGCATCTCATTAGGGAAATGAAGTGTAGTCTGAGTGACCGCATTGCAGAACAGCTACAGACACTCTGACAAAGAGACACTGCCTCATAACAGACACTCTGACAATGTGGCAGTATTTCAGGGTTGACCCTCCAGTCGTGAGGTGGTGTCTCAGAACTGACCCTCTGGTGGAGCTGAAGTACCTCAGTACTGACTGTTCAATCGTGAGGCACACCCACAATTCTGACCCCCTTACAATGAGGCACTGCTTCAGAATTGACCCGCTTACAACTCCTTCAGTAGTGACCGTCTGATAATGAGGCCTTAACATCAGAACTGATTCTCTCTCAATTGGTGACTACTTCAAGACTGACTCTCCAGAAATGACATGATAGCCCTGCAGAGGGAGTCATTGTCAGAGAAGCACTCCCTCAGGACTCAGCCTCTGACAGTTCTTCAATACCTCAGTACAGACACTATGACAATGTTGTACTCCCTTAGCAGTGACACTCTGACTGCAATATCATACTGCTGACCTCCTAATCATGTCGTCCTCCCTCAATTCTAAATCCATCACATGGAGGCACTGCCTCAGAACTGACCCACTGACAATAAGGCAGTCCCTCAACTGATCCTCTGACAGTGCTACACTACCTCAGTACTGACTCTGTGTTGTGAGGCCCTTCTTAATTCTGACCCTCTTAAAATGAGGCACGACCTCAGTATTGACCCTCTGACAAAGTGGCTCTGCCTCACAATTGACCTAATGACAATTGGGCACTCCTTCACTGCGGACCATCTGACAGAGGTTTGATATTAGGAGAGTACTGCATTGCGAACAGGTCAATATTAAGGGGATGCCGCATTCTCGATGGCCAATATTCAGGGAGTGCTGCATTGTTGGTGGGCCAGTATTCAGGGACTGCCACACTGCTTGTGGTCCGATAATAAGGGAGTACTCCACTGGCAGAGAGTTCGCACCGAGGGAATGCTGCACTCTCAGATTGTCGATATTAAAGGAGTATTTCATCCTCAGAAGTTTGATATTAGGGGAGTGCTGATCTGTGAGCAGGCAAATATTAAAATAATGCGACAGTATCCAAATTAAGGGAGTGCTCCACTATCGAGGGTCAATATTAAGGAAGTGATGCACTGTCGGACGGCAGCTATTACTGGAGTACTGCAACTTCAGCGAGTGAGTGCTCAGGCAGAGCAGCACAGCAAAGGGTCAGTAATGAGACATTTCTCCATTGTCAGAGGCTTAGCACTGAGGGAGTGCTTAATCAGAGAGTTAGTACTGAGGGAGTGCTGCATTGTCAGAGTATCATCACTGAGGGAGTACCACAATGTCGGGGGGTCAATATGAAGGATATGCTACAGTGTCAGAGGGTCAATGATGACAGAATGCTGCGCTGTCAGAGGGTCAGTAGTGAGGGAAAGCTGCATTGTCAGAGTGTCTTCACTGAGGGAGTGCCGCTCTGTTGGAAGGCCATTATTAAGGGAATGCTGCACTGTCACAGGGTCAGCGTTAAGGGAGTGGCACACTGACAAAGAAGCACTGCCAGAGAGCTGACCATCTGACTATGAGACACTCCCTTCGTACTGACCCTCCAACAGTACAATACACTCGGGAGGACTGATGACTGACCCTCTGATAGTGCATTTCTGCCATATGTTAACCCTCTGACATTCCGGTATTTCCTCAGCACTAACCTGACGACTGACCCTTTGACAAGGACATTTGAGAGAGATGTGCTCACTTACTATTGACCCTCTGGTACTGGAGCACTCTCTTAATAATGACCTTCTGACAGGGCGGCTCTCTTTCAGTACTGGCCTCCCACAGGGCAGCACTATCTCACCATTGACCCTCTGACAGTGCAGCACTCCCTAAATATTGATCAAAGAATCCCTACAGCGTGGAAACAGGCCATTCAGCCCAACACGTCCACACCGTCCCTCCGAAGAGCATCCCACCCAGACCCATTCCCCTATATTTCCCATGTCTAAGCCACCTAACCTAAACATCCTTGGGCACTATGGGCAATTTAGCATTGCCAAACCACAGAGCCTTCATACCTTTGGACTGTGGGAGGAAACCGGAGCACCCAGAGGGCACACAAACCCGCACAGACACGGGGAATGTGCAAACTCCACACAGACGGTCGCTGAAGAGTGGAATCGAACCTGGGTCCCTGGTGCTGTGAGGCAGCAGTGCTAACTTCCGAGCCACCGTGCCACCCTATCTTTAATTTGTGACAGTGCAAAACCCCTTTAAAATTGACCCGAGCACTCCATTAATGTTTGCCTTCTGACAATGCAGCTCTTCCTCAGTACTGACTCTCCAACAGTGCAGCACTCCCCTAAGTACTGGCAGAGAGTCAATGCTAAGAGAATGCTGCACAGTTAGAGACAGTACTGAGGAGAGCTGCACTATCAGAGATTCAGTACTAAAGGTATGCTGCACTGTGAGAGGGTCAGTCATGCGGGAATTCTGCACTGCCAGAGGGTCAACAATGAAGAAGAGCTGCGCTGTCAATGTAATAGGGTCAGAAATGAGTCAGCGCCTCATGGTCAAAGGGTCAATAATGAGGCGGTATCTCATTGTAAGGTGTTCAGAATTGAGTCAGTCCTGTGGTAGTGCAGCACTCTCAGAGGGTCAGTACTGAGGGAGAGCATCATTATCAGTGGGTCAGTACTGAGTGTGTGCCTTGTTGTAAGTGGGTCACTTCAAGGCAGTATGTCATTGTTGAATGGTCAGTCCAGAGTGAGTACTTTATTGTCAGATAGTCAATGCTGAGGCAGTGGCACCTTCCCGGTCAGTATTGAGGTAATGCCTCATTGTAAGGAGGTCAGAATTGAGGGAGTGGCAGACATTTAGAGGGTCAGTACTGAGGCAGTGCAGAACCGTCCGACGGTCAGTACTTGAGGAGAATCCTATTATCAGAAGGTCAATACTAATGGAGTGTCACATTGTCAATGGCTCAGTCCTGACGAATCACCTCATTGTCAGAGGGTCAGTCCTGAGGCAGTGCCTTATTGTCAGAAGGTCGGTGCTGAGGCAGTACCACATTCTCAGAGGATCAATATTAAGGTTTAGAACTGAGTGAGTGCTATATGATTATGTCACTCTGACAATGAGGCACTCCCTCAGGAATAAGCCTCTGACAATAATGCATTTTCTCAGTTCTGAATCTCTGACAAGGAAGCACTCCCTCAGTGCTAACCCTCTAACAGTGTTTCAATACCTCAGTATGGACCCTCTGCCAATAAAGCACTCGCTGATTTCTGACCCTCTGATAGTGCTGCAATAGCTTACTAATGACTTTCTAATCATGTGCCTCCTGCCTCATTTCTAAATCTATTACATTGAGACACTGCCTCAGAACTGACACACTGGCTATAAGGCAGTCCCCAGGTACAGACCCGCTGATCATGAGGCTGTCCCTCAGTAATGATCCTCTAAATGTGAGGCACTCCCTTAATTCTGACCCTCTTAGGCACTACCTCAGTGTTGACCCACTGATATAGAGTCACTGCCTCAGAATTGACATGCTGACACTGGGGCACTTGCTCAGGACAGACCCACTGATGGAGCTGGAGGTTTGATATTAGGGCAGTGCTGCACAGCGAGCAGGTCAGTATTAAGGGAGTGCCGCACTGTCAGTGGACCAATATTAGAGAAGTGCCACGCTGTCAGAAGGTCACTAGTAATGGAGTGAGTACTGTGTCAGTGCAGCACTGTAAAGGGTCAGTAATGAGAGAATGTTACATTTTCAGAGATTTAGTAGAGAAGAAGTGTTTAATCAGAGAGTTATTTCTGAGGGAGTGCTGCATTGTCAGGGTTTCACACTGAGGGAGTATCACACAATCAGAGGTCCAATATTAAGGAAATAGTGCACTGTTGGAGGGTTGATATAAAGGGAGTTTTGCCCTATCAGAGGGTTAATGATATGGGAGTGCTGAAATATCACAGAATCAGTGCTGAGAGAATGCTGCACATTCAGAGAGTTAGTACTGAGGGAGTGCGCTAAAGTCAGAAGATTGATATCAAGGGAACGTTGCACTGCCGAAGGATCAGTGCAGTACTGTCAGAAGGCCAATATTGAAGGCGTTCTGCTGTGTCAGTGGGTCAATATTACGGGATTGCTACACTATCAGCGTATCAATGTCAGACGGTCAGCACAGAGGGAGTGTTACACTGTTGGAGGGCCAATATTGAGTGTGTGCGAAACTCAGAGAATCATTTTGTTGGAGTTCTGCACTGTCAGAAGTTCGATTGTAAGGCAGTGCCACACTGGTAGTGGGTTAATATTAAGGGAGTGCTGCACTGTCAGAGGGTTGAAGATGAGGGAGAGCTTCCCTTTGCGGGGATTAGTACTGGAAGAGAACCGCCCGTCAGGGGATCAATATTAATGTTGTAGAGTCAGAACAGAGGGAGTGCTGCACTGTCGGAGGGCCAATAAGAAGCATGTTGCGACACTATCAAGGAGTCAATGATGACAGAATGCAGCACTGTCAGAAGATCAGTAGTGAGGGAAAACTGCATTGTCAGAGTGTCTTCATCAAGGTAGTGCCACTCTGTTGGAAGACCAATATTAAGGGAGTGCTGCACTGTCACAGAGTCAATATTAGGAGTGTGCTGCACTTACAGAGGGTCAGTGATGATTGAGTGCTTAACTGGGGTGAGATGGTCTTCGGATTGGTTTCACAGGTCGGCGCAACATTGAGGGCCGAAGGGCCTGTACTGCGCTGCAATGTTCTATGTTCTGTGTTTTATGTTCTCGTACTGAGGGAGAGCTGCACTGAAGTCAGCCAGCACTGAAGGGAGGTCAGCACTGACGGGGTGAGTACTGAAGGAGTGCTGCACTGTGGGGGCATCAGCACTGAAGAAGGTCAGCACTGAAGGGAGGTCAGTACTGAAGCTGTCAGTACTGAGGGAATGCTACATTGAGGGACCGATGCTCTGCGTCGGGTCATCACTGAGGGAGTGCTTCACTGTGGGGTGTCAGCTGTGAGGGTCGTGGGAGGGTCAGTGCTGTAAGACTGTCTGAGGGATGTCAGCGCTGAGGGAGTGCTGCACTGAGGGAATGCTGCACTGAGGGAGTGCTGCAAAGAGGGAGTGCTGCACTGAGCGGGGTCAACACTGAGGGAGTGCTGCACAGAGTGGGGTCAGCACTGAGAGGTGACAAAGCTGAAGGGGAGTCAGCACAGAGGGAGTGCTGCACTGAGGGCGTCCAGCACAGAAGGGAGGTCAGCAGTGATGGGGTAAATACTGAGGGAGTGCTGCATTGAGTGAGGTCAGCACTGATGGGTTGCTGTATTGAGGGGAGTCAGCACTGAGGGAGTGCTTCACTGAAGGGTGTCAGCTGTGAGGGTGTACTGCTCTGTTGGAGGGAGAGTGCTGTGAGACTGTCCGAGGGTCAGTATTGAGGAAGTGGCGCACTGAGTGGGTCAGTTCCATTATCATCCATATGTTTATCCAATGACCATTTAAATGCCCCTAAAGTTGGCGAGTCTACTCCTTTTGCAGGCAGGGCATTCCACGCCCTTACTACCCTCTGAGTGAAGAACCTACCTCTGACATCTGTCCTTTATCTATCACCCCTCAATTTAAAGCTATGTCCCCTCGTGCCAGCCATCACCATCCGAGGAAAAAGGCTCCCACTGTCCACACTATCTGATCCTCTGATCATTTTGTATGTCTCTATTAAGTCACCTCTTATCCTTCTTCTCTCTGACGAAAACAGCCTCAAATCCCTGAGCCTTTCCTCATAAGACCTTCCCTCCATACCAGGCAGCATCCTGGTAAATCTTCTCTGCACCTTTCCAATGCTTCCACATCCTTCCTACAATGCGGTGACGAGAACTGTACACAATACTCCAAGTGCGGCCGCACCAGAGTTTTGTGCAGCTGCAACATGACCTCATGGCTCCGAAACTCAATCCCTCTACCAATAAAACCTAACATACCGTACGCCTTCTTAACAACGCTATCAACCTTGGTGGCAACTTTCAGTGATCTATGCACATGGACACCGAGATCTCTCTGCTCATCCACACTGCCAAGAATCTTACATTAGCCCAGTACTCTGTATTCCTGTTACTCCTTCCAAAGTGAATCACCTCACACTTTTCCGCATTAAACTCCATTTGCCACCTCTCAGCCCAGCTCTGCAGTTTATCTATGTCCCTCTGTAACCTGCAACATCCTTCCGCACTATCCACAACTCCACCAACTTTGGTGTTTTCGCAAATTTCCTAACTCATCCTTCTACGCACTCATCCAGGTCATTTATGAAAATGACAAAGAGCAGTGGCCCCCAAAACAGATCCTTGAGGTACACCACTGGTAACTGAACTCCCGGATGAACATTTCCCATCAACCACCACCCTCTGTCTTCTTACAGCTCGCCAATGTCTGATCCAAACCGCTAAATCACCCTCAATCCCATGCCTCCTTATTTTATGCAATATGGGGAACCTTATCAAACGCTTTACTGAAATCCATATACACCACATCAACAGCTTTACCCTCATCCACCTGTTTGGCCACCTTCTCAAAGAACTCAATAAGGTTTGTGAGGCACGACCTACCCTTCACAAAACCGTGTTGACTATCCCGAATCAAATTATTCCTTTCTTGATGACTATAAATCCTATCTCTTATAATCCTTTCCAACACTTTACCCACAATCGAAGTAAGGCTCACTGGTCTATAATTACCAGGGCTGTCTCTACTCCCCTTCTTGAACAAGGGGACAACATTTGCTTGTCTCCAGTCTTCTGGCACTATTCCTGTAGACAATGACGACAGAAAGATCAAAGCCAAAGGCTCTGCAATCTCCTCTCCAGCTTCCCAGAGAATCCTAGGATAAATCCCATCCGGCCCAAGGGACTTATCTACTTTCGCACCTTCCAGAATTTCTAACACCTCCTCCTTATGAAGGTCAATCTAATAGCCTGTATCTCAGTATTCTCCTCGACAACATTGCCTTTATCTTGTGTGAATACTGACGAAGAATATTCATTTAGTGCCTCTCCTATCTCTTCAGACTCCACGCACAACTTCCCACTACTGTCCTTGACTGGCCCTAATCTTACTCTGGTCATTCTTTTATTCCTGACATACCTGTCGAAAGCTTTAGGGTTTTCATTGATCCTACCTGCTAAAGACTTCTCATGCCCCCTCCTGGCTCTTCTTAGCTCTCTCTTTCGGTCCTTCCTGGTTAACTTGTAACACTCAAGCGCCCTAACTGAGCCTTCACGCCTCATCTCTACATAAGCCTCCTTCTTCCTCTTGACAAGAGAGTTAACTTCTTTAGTAAACCACGGTTCCCTCGCTCGATCACTTCCTCCCTGCCTGACAGCTGCGTACTTTTCAAGGACACGCAGTAGCTGTTCCTTGAACAAGCTCCACATTTCAATTGTGCCCAGCCCCTGCAG
>NC_063375.1:8488040-8518346 GCF_021869965.1 Rhincodon typus
CCAACAAGTGCAAATAACATTTGTGTCACACAATACAACCATCTCCAATAAGAGACAATATAACCACTGCCCCTTGGCATTCTACAGTGTTACCATCACTGAATCCCCACTAACAACATCCTGAGGGTCATCATTGACGAGAAACTCAATTGCACTCACCACATAAACACAGTGCAAGACCAGTTCAGAAGCTAGGAATACCACGGGGAGTAATTCTCCGGCTGACTCCTCAAAGCCTGTCCACCATATACAAGGCACAAGTCAGGAGTGTGATGGAATAGTCCCCACTTTCCTGGATGAGTGCAGCCCCAAGAACACAAGAAGCTTTAAACCATCTAGGACAAAGCAGCACGCTTGACCGGCACTACATCCACAAATATCCACTTCCTCTACCACCGACAGTCAGTAGCAGCAGTGTATGCTTTCTACAAGATGCACTGCAGAAATTCACCCAAGATCCTCAGACAAACCCACGACAACTTCCGTCTGGAAGAACAAGGGTAGCATATTAGAAATGCCACCTTCAAGTTCCCCTCCAAGCCATTCACCATCCTGACTTGGAAATAAATTGAATCCAACTGTGAAGGAAGACAGTTATCCACCAAGAGGGAGAAAGAGAGAGAGAAAATCTGAGTAATTACAAATGCTGTAGACAAACTAAATTTGTAATCTTCAAATATCCTAATTAATAGGACGAAAGCAGAGAGGGGCAACCATTACATAATCAATGTCACTAAAATACAAGTTAACAGAAACATGTCAGCCCCAGGACATACAGAAGAAAAATTCCCTCTTCTGTATATAATACACAATATTTATCTGTTCTTGTGATGGCAGGCATGTTCTTGTTGAAGAAGGTTGTTTCTGAAAGATGGCTCCTTCACCACCGCTCTGTACCAGCATGGGAGTGTATGTGTGGTCAGGGGGCACAGGTTAGTGATGATCTTTCGTTTTCTTCACTGGCTGAATGGTGAAACGAATGCATCATTTAGTCAAGTGACCAACTCCCCATGGGAATGGCGGGAAGAAGGGTTGGAAGAGGTTAAGGGATAAATGTGCGTTGGGAAAACCATCCAAATTGGGGGAGTTATGTATGAGGCTGATACTATCAGAACGCTGTTGGGTGGGGCAGAGGACGAGGAAAGATGCAGCGTACGTCTGCTCATGTTGTGGAATACTGTTGCAACTGTCAGAGCAGGACATGGAGAGGAAGCAACATCATGAATGCATATGGAACTGAAACATCAAATTTACAGGGCAACAACCTTTCCACCTCCAAGGACTTGGTGCAAATGCCTCAACCACTGAACAGACTGGGAAATTCCAGGAGAGATAGTCACTCGGCAGAGTTTTCATCATTCAGAAGGCTAAGGACAACCGGAGCTTCTGAATCACTCCACATTAAGACACAACTCAGGCGTGTGATGGAATATCCCCCACTTGCCTGGACAGGTGCAGCTCCAACAACACAAGAAGCTCAGCACTGTTCAGGATAAAGCAGCCCACGTGATTGGCACCACATCCATAAACATTCTCTCCCTTCACCACCAACACTTAGTCGCAGCAGTGTGGACCATCTACCAGGGACACCGCAGAAATTCCACCAAAAATCCTCAGACAGCACTTTCCAAACACGTGACTACTTCCATCGAGAAGGACAAGGGCAGCAGATACATGGGAATACTACTCCCTACAAGATCCCCTCCAAACATTAAATACATCAGCATTCCTTCACTGTCGCTGGGTCAAAACCCTGGACCTCCCTTCCAAACAATATTGTCCTTACGAGCAGCACAGTGGCCACTGGTCAGCACTGCGGCCTCACAGCACCAGAGATCTGAGTTGAATTCAGTCTCACGTGACTGTGTGTGGGGGTTTGCACATTCTTCCCATGTCTTTGTGGGTTTCCTCCAGGTGCTGCGGGTTCCTCCTACAGACTAAAGATTCGTGGATTAGGTGAATTGGCCACGCTAAATCGCCCATTGTGTCCAGGGATGATTAGTTACGTGAATTATACATGGGAAATGCAGGGTTACAGGGATATATGTGGGGAGGGGTGGGGCGTTAGTCTGGTGGAATGCTTTTTGGAGTCATTATGGACTTGGTGGGCCAAATGACCTGTTTCCACACGGGAGGGATTCTAATGATTGTGGGTCAACTGTCAGCACAAGGACTGGAGTGGTTCAAGAAGGCAGCTCAACACCACTTTCTCATGGGGCAACTAATGGCAACCAATAAAGCTGGACCAGCCAGCTATCTTTAGATCTCCCAAATGAATTTTTAAAACCCTGAAGTCGTCACCCATGGGGTCATTCCAGTCAATCTTGTCTCCTTTGGTTCATAGATACATAGAAGAATAGGAGTAAGGACTTCGAGCCTGTTCCACCTTTCAACATGATCATGGCTGATCATTGAACTCACACTGTTTCTACCCACTGTCTTTGTTCTCTTTAGTCCCAAGCAACATATCCAATTTCCCTTTGAAAATAGCAATAGTTTGACCTCAACAGTTCCCAGACAGAATTCCACAGGCTGACCTCTGTCTGGGTGAAGACATTTCTCCTCATTTCCTAAATAATCTCCTTTTCCTCCTTGACTCTAAGCCCTATTTTTGGACTCCTAAGTCATTGAAGACATCCTTACTGCAGCTTCCTTGTCCAGTCCTCTTTAAATTTATAGGCTTCCATTAGATGCCCCTTCTTGTTTTGAACTCCCACGAATATAACACTAACTGATCCAGTCTCCCTTCATCTCTCAGTACCAACATCCCAGAAATCACTCCAGTAAATCTTTCACTCACTATCACTATAACCAATCCATGAATCCCCTCAATAAGGCAGCCAACAAACCATCTGCCTTGTTCACCACCTGCAATAGGGTCAGGGTCATACTTGCTTTCAGCGACGGGTACAAGGACACTAAGGTTTCAGTGCACCCCTCCCTTTCCCAATCTATTACCCTTCAGATAATAAATGGCTTTTCAGTTTTTGCTCCGAAAGTCAATAACTTCACATTTATCCGAGAGATGATTCATTCGCTATGTACTTACCCACTGTTCAACTCAACTCAACCTGCCCTGAGAACCACCATATCATGGCCCCAACAAACAGGGTAACATACAGAGCCAAGACTGAGGAACAAGCCTCACGGAAGACTTCGTTCAAGGCTCAACAAACATGGTATACCGAGAAACAACCTTCCAACCTCAGGTGTGCACCAGGCTAAAAGTATAGAACTATGGATGAAGAAAGACCTGGTGCTCGGCAACTAATTAGTCACTTGGAACCATGCGACCACGAGCCTGTGTCCAAACCCCACGTGAGCAAAAGGGGGCAGGCGCGACAGTTTAACCAATCAGATGACAAGGTCTGTGCATGAGCCCCGCCTACGAACGACAGAGTCTCGCCCGTGAGGACCGGTGCGATGCCCTTGACGTGCGGTTGCTCCAATCAGCGAAGTCAGGGGAAAGACTGAATTGAGAAGGAACTTCTTCACCCAAAGGGTTGTTAATCTATGGAAGTCCTTGCCCAGATGTTACTTCAGTAAACGTTTTTAAAGATAAGGCAGATATTTTTGAAAAATAAAGGAATTATCGCATACGGTGAGAACGCGGGTAAGTGGATGTGAGTCCACGAAAAGTTCAGCCATGATCTCAGTGAATGGCAGAGCAGGCTCGAAGGGCCGGACGGCCTACTCCTGCTCCTAGTTCTTATGGTCTAAAGCCAGACCATGATCACGACCACGCCCACACCGAGGAAAGAGCACCAGCGGAGGTGAAGATAGGTGCGTGCCCCCGCAAGCGCGAGGTCTTTTGTTTTCAAATTCTGAACCGCCACCGTCATCACCGACACCGTTCACCGCACCGCCACCCCTCGATAACGCGGCCCCTCCCTCGGCACCGACACCCCCGCCCCCAATCTGTGGAAAGAGGAAGTTACTGTTTTGAGTCCAGTGAAACGTTTTGCAATTGAAGTGAAGTGGAAATTTGATGGATATGATCCTGTCGAAAGGGGATAGAGAAATACATGGAACAGAAGGGATTATTAGCGTAAATTAGAGAGTGAGGGGGTTTGCAGATCGAAGTGTGCCAATGAGTAAAAGGGGAAAGAGATTGGTAAAAGTTGTAGAGGAGAGACAAAGCATTGCTCCAGAGCAGGTGCTAATGGTAGAATGAAGATCTGATTGAAAAGGAAATAAAGCATGAAGACAGGATGCAATTACTCGGAGAAAGTATATCCAATCAGAGGACTGTGTTAATGGGTCTAAAGCTGTTGAACTCAGTACTGAATGTGGACCAATGTTTTGTCTCTTCTCAACAACCATTACCACTGCCTTTGTGTTCTGTGGAAGGATCACCCGACCTGGATATTTAACTCTGTTTTTATGCCTCCACAGATGCTGCCAGACCTGCTGAACATTTCCAACAGCTTCTGTTTTCGTTATGGTGTTCAGAATTCTCTATGTATTCAACTGGAGCTGACAGCACTACTTTATAAAGGTTTCGCATCACTTTCATGCTTTTTTACTCTTATCTTCTAGTACTGAAACCCAGAGTCCCACTGACAGTGCTTAATTATCTCAGTACTGACCCTCTGACAATGAGGCACTCCCTCAGCACTGATCCTCTGACAGTACTGGACTATTTCAGTAATGATCCTCTAATCATGTGGCATACCCTCAATTCTGACCCGCTTAGAATGAGGGACTGACTCAGTATTGACCCTCTGACAAAAAGGGACTGCCTCAGAACGGCCCTTCTGGCAGTGCTGCACTACTTCAGTACTGATCCGATAAGCGTGTTGCATTCCCTCAATTCTGACCCTATTACATCGGGGCAGTGCCTCACACCAGATCCTCCGACAATGAGGAAATCCCTCAGAACAGATCCTCTGACAAAGAGGTACTGCCTCAGAACTGACCGGCTGACAATAAGGTACTCCGTCAGTACAGACCCTTTGATAATGAATCCCTCCCTCAATCCTGACCCTCTGACAGTGCTACATTACCACAGTGTTGACCATCTAAATTCCCTCAATTGTAATCCCTTTGCAATTAGGCAATGCCTCAGAACTGACCCGCTGACAATAAGGCATTCCCATCATTCTGACCTTCTGACAGTGCTGCATTACCTCAGTCCTGACACTCTAACAGTTCTTCAATACCTCAATATTGAGCCCCTGACATTTGACACTCCCTCTATTCTGACTCCATCACATTGAGGCACTGCCTCGGAATGGATCCTCTGACAACGAGTCACTCCCTTAATGCTCACCCTCTAACAATGAGACACTGCCTCAGAACTGGCCTCGTGATAACAAGGCACTCTCTCTGTGCTGATCTGCTGATTACGGGGCCCTTCCTCAGTAATGACTCTGTAAACATGATGAACTTGCTCAATTCCGACCCCCTTAAATGAGGCACAGGTTCAGCATGTGACTCTGACAATAATGCACTCCCACAGTTCTGACCCTCTGACACTGCTGCAATACCTCAGTACTGACTCTCTGATCGTGTGGCACTCCCCCAATTTTGACTCTTCAATCCTGAGGCACACCCTTATTTCTGACAATGAGGCACTGTTTCAGAATTGACCCGCTTACAACTCCTTCAGTACTGATCCTCTGATAATGAGGCCCTCCATCAGAACTGATTTTCTCTCAATGGGTGACTCCTTCAAGACTGACTATCGAGAAATAACATGATAGCCCTGCAGAGGGAGTCATTGTCAAGCAAGCACTCCCTCAGTCCTTGGCCTCTGACAGTTCTTCAATACCTCAGTGCAGACCCTCTGACAATGATGTACTCCCTTAGTAGTGACACTCTGACTGCAATACCTTACTACTGACCTTCTAATCATGTCATCCTCCCTCAATTCTAAATCCATTACAGGGAGGCACTGCCTCAGAACTGACCCACTGACAATAAGGCAGTCTCTCAACTGATCCTCTGACAGTGCTACACTACCTCAGTACTGACTCTGTGTTGTGAGGCCCTTCCTTAATTCTGACCCACTTAAGATGAGGCATTACCTCAGTATTGACCTCTGACAAAGTGGCACTGCCTCACAATTGAACTAATGACAATTGGGCACTCCTTCAGTGCGGACCCTCTGATAGACGTTTGATATTAAGAGAGTACTGCACTGTGAACAGGACAGTATTGAGGGGATGCCGCATTCTCGATGTCTAAAGTTCAGGGGGTGCTGACTGTTGGTGGGTCAGTATTCAGACAGTGCCACGCTGCTTGTGGTACGATAATAAGGGAGTACTGCACTGGCAGAGAGTTCGCACCGAGGGAATGCTGCACTCTCAAATGGTCAATATTAAAAGAGTACTTCACCCTCAGAGGTTTGATATTAGGGGAGTGCTGCACTGTGAGCAGGCAAATATTAAAAGAATACTACACGATCAGAGGGTCCATATTAAGGGAGTGCTCCACTATCGAGGGTCAATATTAAGGAAGTGGTGCTCTCTCGGAGGGCAACTAATAAAAAGTACTGCAACTTCAGCGAGTGAGTGCTCTGGCACAGCAGCACAGCAAAGGGTCAGTAATGATAGAATGCTCCATTTTCAGAGGCTTAGCACTGAGGGAGTGCTTAATCAGAGAAGTTCGTACTGAGGGAGTGCTGCATTGTCAGAGTATCAACACTGAGGTAGTACCACAATATCGGAGGGTCAATATGAAGCATATGCGACACTGTCAGAGGCTCAATGATGACAGAATGCTGCGCTGTCAAGAAGGTCAGTAGTGAGGGAAAGCTGCAATGTCAGAGTGTCTTCACTGAGGGAGTGCCGCTCTGTTGAAAGGCCAATATTAAGGGAATGCTGCACTGTCAGAGGGTCAGCGTTAAGGGAGTGGCAAACTAACAAAGAGGCAGTGCCAGAGAGCTGATCCTCTGACTATGAGGCACTCCCTCAGTACTGACCCTCCAACAGTACAATACACTCTGGAATACTGATGACTGACACTTCTGATAGTGCATTTCTGCCATATGTTAACCCTCTGAGACACCGGTATTCCCTCAGCACTAAGCTGATGACTGACCTTTTGACAAGGCCATTTGAGAGAGATGTGCTCCCTTACTATTGACCCTCTGATACTGGAGCACTCCCTTCATATTGACCTTCTGACAGGGCGGCTCCCTTTCAGTACTGGCCTCCCACAGGGCAGCACTCTCTAACTATTGACCATCTGACAGTGCAGCACTCCTTTAGTATTGATTCATAGACTCCCGACAGTGTGGAAACAGGAGGCCATTCAGCTCAACAAGTCCAAAACGCCCCTCTGATTAGATAACCACCCAGACCCATTCCCCTATATTTCCCCATGTCTAAGCCACCTAACCGAAACACCCCTGGGCACTATGGGCAATTTAACAGAGCCAATCCACCTCGCCTTCACATCTTTGGACTGTGGGAGGAAACCGGAGCACCCAGAGGACATAGAATCCCGCACAGACACGGAGAATGTGCAAACTCCACACAGACGGTCGCCCAAGGGTGGAATCGAACATGGGTCTCTGGTGATGTGAGGCAGCAGTGCTAACCACCGAAACACCGCGCCACCCCGCCACCCTAGTTGAACTTGTGACAGTACAAAACCCCTTTAAAATTGACCCTAGCACTCCATTAATATTTGCCTTCTGACAATGCAGCACTTCCTCAGTACTGACTCTCCAACAGTGCAGCACTCCCCTGAAACTGTCAGAGAGTCAATACGAAGAGAATGCTGCACTGTCAGAGACAGCACTGATGGGAGCTGCACCAACAGAAGTTCAGTACTAAAGGTATGCTGCACTGTCACAGGGTCAGTCATGCGGGATTTCTGCACTGCCAGAGGGTCAACAATGAAGAAGAGCAGCGCTGTTAATGTAGTAGGGTCAGAACTAAATCAGCGCCTCATTATCAAAGGGTCAGTACTGAGCCGGTGTCTCATTGTAAGGTGTTCAGAACTGAGTCAGTCCTGTGGTAGTGCAGCACTCTCAGAGGGTCAGTACTGAGGGAGAGCATCATTATCAGTGGGTCAGTACTGAGTGTGTGCCTTGTTGTAAGTGGGTCACTTCTGAGGCAGTATGTCATTGTTGAATGGTCAGTCCAGAGTGAGTACTTTATTGTCAGATAGTCAATGCTGAGGCAGTGCCACCTTCCCGGTCAGTATTGCGGTAATGCTTCATTGTAAGGAGGTCAGAATTGAGGGATTGGCAGATTTAGAGGGTCAGTACTGAGGCAGTGCAGAACCGTCAGAGGGTCAGTACTTGAGGAGAACCCTACGAACAGAAGGTCAATACTAATGGAGTGTCACATTGTCAATGGCTCAGTATTGAGGAATCACCTCATTATCAGAGGGTCAGTCCTAAGGCAGTGCCTCATTGTCAGAAGATCGGTGCTGAGGCAGTGCCACATTCTCAGAGGATCAATATTAAGGTTTAGAATTGAGGGAGTGCTGTATGATTATGTCACTCTGACAATGAGGCACTCCCTCAGGAATAAGCCTCTGACAAGAATGCATTTTCTCAGTTCTGAATCTCTGACAAGGAAGCACTCCCTCAGTGCTAACCCTCGAACAGTGCTTCAATACCTCAGTATGGACCCTCTGCCAATGAAGCACTCGCTGATTTCTGACCCTCTGATAGTGCTGCAATAGCTTACTAATGACTTTCTAATCATGTGCCTCCTGCCCCATTTCTAAATCTATTACATTGAGGCACTGCCTCAGAACTGACCCACTGGCTATAAGACTTTCCCTCAGTAATGACCCTCTAAATGTGAGGCACTTCCTTAATTCTGACCCACTTAGGCACTACCTCAGTATTCACCCACTAATATAGAGGCACTGCCTCAGAATTGACATGCTGACAATGGGGCACTTGCTCAGGACAGATCCACTGATAGAGCTGGACGTTTGATATTGGGGCAGTGCTGCACAGCGAGCAGGTCAGTGTTAAGGGAGTGCCGCACTGTCAGTGGACCAATATTTGGGGAGTGCCACGCTTTCAAAGGGTCACTCTTAATGGAGTGCTGCACTTTTGGTGAGTGAGTACTGAGGCAGTGCAGCACTGTAAAGGGTCAGTAATGAGAGAATGTTACATTTCCAGAGATTTAGTACAGAAGAAGTGCTTAATCAGAGAGTGATTTCTGAGGGAGTGCTGCATTGTCAGGGTTTCACACTGAGGGAGTATCACATAATCAGAGGTCCAATATTAAGGAAATATTGAACTGTTGGAGGGTTGATATAAGGGGAGATTTGCACTGTCAGAGGGTTAATGATGTGGGAGTGCTGAATTATCACAGAATCAGTGCTGAGAGAGTGCTGCACATTCAGAGAGTTAGGACTGAGGGAGTGCTATAATGTCAGAAGATTGATGTCAAGGGAACTTTGCACTGCCGAAGGATCAGTGCAGTACTGTGAGAAGGCCAATATTGAGGGAGTTCTGCTGTGTCAGTGGGTCAATATTACGGAATTGCTACACTATCAGCGTATCAATGTCAGACGGTCAGCACAGAGGGAGTGTTACACTGTTGCAACACCTCCTCAGTGCTGGCACCGCCTCAGAGCTGGCACCCACTCAGTGAAGCACTCCCTCAGTGCAGCACTCCATCAGTGCAGCACTCTCTCAGGGCTAACTCCTCTCACTGCAGCACTGTCTCATTGCTGACCTCACTCAGTGCAGCACTGAGGGTGTCAGCACTGAGGGAGTGCTGCACTGAGGGTGTCAGCACTGAGGGAGTGCTTCAGTGAGGGGATTTAGCACTGAGGGAGTGCTGCACTGAGGGTTGTCAGCACTAAGGGGTGTCAGAACTGAGGGGTGTCAGAACTGAGGGAATGCTGCACTGTTGGAGTGCTACACTGAAGGGGGTCATCACTGAGGTGGGGTCAGCATTGAGTGGGGTCAGCACTGAGGGAGTGCTGCACTGAGGGCTTTCGGCACTGAGGAGAGTCAGCACTGAGGGATTGCTGCACTGAGGGAGTGTTGCACTGAGGAGGATCAGCACTGAAGCGGGTCAGCACTGAGGGAGTGCAGCACTGAGGGCGGCTAGCACTGAAGGAATGTCAGCACTGACGGGGTAAGTACTGAGGGAGTGCTGCCACGGAGGCGTGTCAACACTGAGGGAGTGCTGCACTGTGGGTTGTCAGCACTGAGGGGCTGCTGCAATGAGGGGTGTCAGCACTATGCGAGTGCTTCACTGAGGGGTGTCAGTGTGCGGGTGTACTGCACTGTTGGAGGGTCAGTGCTGTGAGAATGTCCGAAGGTCAGTATTGAGGAAGTGGCGTACTGAATGGGTCAGTATTGAGGAAGTGGTGCACTGAGGATGGTCAGCACTGAGGGGGCTCAGCAATGAGGCAGTATTGCATTGAGAGCAGTCAGCACTGATGGGGGTCAGCACTGAGTGGGGTCAGCACTGAGGGTGGCCAGCACTGAAAGGAAGGCAGCACTGACGGGGTCAGCCCTGAGGGAGTGCTGCACTGAGTGGGGTCAGAACTGAAGCGGGTCAGCACTGAGGGAGTGCTGCACTGAGGATGGCCAGCACTGAAGGGAGGTTAGCACTGAGGGAGTGCTGCACTGAAGGAGTGCTTCACTGAGGCGGCGCCAGCACTGAGGAGTAGCCAGCACAGAGACGGGGCCAGCACTGAGGGGGTTCAAGCACTGATTGGGTTTGCACTGAAGAGGGTCAGCACTGGAGACAAGCAAATGTTGTCCCCTTGTTCAAGAAGGGGAGTAGAGACAACCCTGGTAATTATAGACCAGTGAGCCTTACTTCGATTGTGGGTAAAGTGTTGGAAAGGATTATAAGAGATCGGATTTATAATCATCTGGAAAGGAATAATTTGATTAGGGATAGTCAACACGGTTTTGTGAAGGGTAGGTCGTGCCTCACAAACCTTATTGAGTTCTTTGAGTCGGTGACCAAACAGGTGGATGAGGGTAAAGCGGTTGATGTGGTGTATATGGATTTCAGTAAAGCATTTGATAAGGTTCCCCATAGTAGGCTATTGCAGAAAATAAGGAGGCATAGGATTGAGGGTCATTTAGGGGTTTGGATCAGAAATTGGCTAGCTGTAAGAAGACAGAGGGTGGTGGTTGATGGGAGTGCTGCACAGAGCGGGGTCAGCACTGGGGGAGCGTTGCACTGAAGCTGGGCAGCCCTGAAGGGAGGTCAGCACTGCCGGGGTGAGTACTGAGGGAGTGCTGCACTGAGGGAGTGCTGCACTGAGGCGGCTCAGCACTGAGGGGGTTCATCACATGGCAGTGCTGCACTGAGGGAGGGCTGCACTGATGGAGTGCTGGATAGACTGGGGTCTGAAATTAGAGGGGTCAGCACTGAAGATGGTCAGCACTGAAGGGAGGTCAGCACTGACAGGGTCAGTAGTGATGAAGTTGTGCACTGAGGGAGTGCCGTACAGAAGGGGATCCTCCTGTAGAATGTGGGAGGTAACGGTCACCACTAGTGTCCCCACTGACTTCATCTGCAGGAAGTGCATCCAACTCCAGCTCCTCGGAAACCGCGTTAGGGAACTGGAGTTGGAGCTGGATGAACTTCAGATCATTTGGGAGGCTGAGGGGGTAATTGAGACGAGTTACAGGGAGGTAGTCACACCTCAGGTACAGGAAAAAATTAGATGGGTTACAGTCAGGGGACGGAAGGGAACAGGCAGACAGTGCACGGATCCCCTGTGGCTGTTCCCATCAAAAACAAGTATACCGTTTTGGATACTGTTGGGGGGGGGGCGACTTACCAGGGGTAAGCCATGGGGTACAGGTCTCTGGCACAGAGTCTGTCCCTGTTGCTCAGAAGGGAACGGGGAAAGGAGGAGAGCATTAGTCATTGGGGACTCCATAGTTAGGGGGACAGATAGGAGATTCTGTGGGAACGAGAGAGACTCGCGGTTGGGGTGTTGCCTCCCAGGTGCCAGGGTCCGTTCTGTCTCAGATCGTGTTTTCGGGATCCTTAAGGGGGAGGGGGAGCAGCCCCAAGTCGTGGTCCACATAGGCACCAACGACATAGGTTGGAAAAGGGCTGGGGATGTAAGGCAGAAATTCAAGGAGCTCGGATGGATTCTTCGAGCGAGAACAAACAGAGTTGTTATCTCTGGTTTGTTTCCCGTGCCACGTGCTAGCGAGGCGAGGAATAGGGAGAGAGAGCAGTTGAACACGTGGCTACAGGGATGGTGCAGGAGGGAGGGATTCAGATACCTGGATAATTGGGGCTCATTCTGGGGTAGGTGGGACCTCTACAAACGGGATGGTCCACACCTGCACCAGAGGGGTACCAATATCCTTGGTGGGGAGGGACTTGGTAATGCTCTTCGGGAGAGTTTAAACTAATTCAGCAGGAGGATGGGAACCTGAATTGCAGTTCCAGTGTACAGGAGGTTGAGAGTAGTGAGGTCATGAATAAGGTTTCAAGGTCGCAGGAGTGTACCGGCTGGAAGGAAGGTGGTTTGAAGTGTGTCTACTTCAATGCCAGGAGCATCCGGAATATGGTGGGTGAACTTGCAGCATGGGTTGGTACCTGGGACTTCGATGTTGTGGCCATTTCGGAGACATGGATATGGCAGGGACAGGAATGGGTGTTGCAGGTTCCGGGGTTTAGATGTTTCAGTGAGATCAGGGACGGTGGTAAAAGAGGGGAAGGTGTGGCATTGTTAGTCCAGGACAGTATTACGGTGGCAGAAAGGAGATTTGATGAGGACTGGTCTACTGAGTTATTATGGGCTGAGGTCAGATACAGGGAGTTTTCTATAGGCCTCCGAAAAATTCCAGAGATGTAGAGGAAAGGATTGCAAAGATGATTCTGGATAGGAGCGAAAGTAACAGGATAGTTGTTATGGGGGACATTAACTTTCCAAATATTGACTGGAAACGCTATAGTTCGAGTACTTTAGAAGGGTCAGTTTTTGTCCAATGTGTGCAGCAGGGTTTCCTGACACAGTACGCAGATAGGCCAACAAGAAGCGAGGCCACATTGGATTTGGTACTGGGTAATGAACCAGGCCAGGTGTTAAATTTGGAGGTCGGTGAACCATTTAGTGATAGTGACCACAATTCGGTTATGTGCACTTTAGCGATGGAAAGGGATAGGTATATACCGCAGGGGAAGAGTTATAGCTGGAGGAAAGCTGGAGGCGATTAGGCAAGAATTAGGATGCACAGGATGGAGAAGGAAACTGCAGGGGCTGGGCACAATTGAAATGTGGAGCTTGTTCAAGGAACAGCTACTGCGTGTCCTTGAAAATTACGTAGCTGTCAGGCAGGGAGGAAGTGGTCGAGCGAGGGAACCGTGGTTTACTAAAGAAGTTAAATCTCTTGTCAAGAGGAAGAAGGAGGCTTATGTAGAGATGAGGCGTGAAGGCTCAGTTAGGGCGCTTGAGTGTTACAAGTTAACCAGGAAGGACCTAAAGAGAGAGCTAAGAAGAGCCAGGAGGGGACATGAGAAGTCTTTAGCAGGTAGGATCAAGGAAAACCCGAAAGCTTTCGACACGTATGTCAGGAATAAAAGAATGACCAGAGTAAGATGAGGGCCAGTCAAGGACAGCAGTGGGAAGTTGTGCGTGGAGTCTGAAGAGACAGGAGAGGCGCTAAATGAATATTCTTCGTCAGTATTCAGACAGGATAAAGGCAATGTTGTCGAGGAGAATACTGAGATACAGGCTATTAGATTGAGGTTCATGAGGAGGAGGTGTTAGAAATTCTGGAAGGTGTGAAAATAGATAAGTCCCTTGGGCCGGATAGGATTTATCCTAGGATTCTCTGGGAAGCTGGAGATGAGATTGCAGAGCCTTTGGCTTTGATCTTTATGTCGTCATTGTCTACAGGAATAGTGCCAGAAGACTGGAGACAAGCAAATGTTGTCCCCTTGTTCAAGAAGGGGAGTAGAGACAACCCTGGTAATTATAGACCAGTGAGCCTTACTTCGATTGTGGGTAAAGTGTTGAAAAGGATTATAAGAGATCGGATTTATAATCATCTGGAAAGGAATAATTTGATTAGGGATAGTCAACACGGTTTTGTGAAGGGTAGGTCGTGCCTCACAAACCTTATTGAGTTCTTTGAGTCGGTGACCAAACAGGTGGATGAGGGTAAAGCGGTTGATGTGGTGTATATGGATTTCAGTAAAGCATTTGATAAGGTTCCCCATAGTAGGCTATTGCAGAAAATAAGGAGGCATAGGATTGAGGGTCATTTAGGGGTTTGGATCAGAAGTTGGCTAGCTGTAAGAAGACAGAGGGTGGTGGTTGATGGGAAATGTTCATCCTGGAGTTCAGTTACCAGTGGTGTACCTCAAGGATCTGTTTTGGGGCCACTGCTCTTTGTCATTTTTATAAATGACCTGGATGAGTGCGTAGAAGGATGAGTTGGTAAACTTGCCAAAACACCAAAGTCGGTGGAGTTGTGGATAGTGCGGAAGGATGTTGCAGGTTACAGAGGGACATAGATAAGCTGCAGAGCTGGGCTGAGAGGTGGCAAATGGAGTTTAATGCGGAAAAGTGTGAGGTGATTCACTTTGGAAGGAGTAACAGGAATACAAAATACTGGGCTTATGGTAAGATTCTTGGTAGTGTGGATGAGCAGAGAGATCTCGGTGTCCATGTGCATAGATCACTGAAAGTTGCCACCCAGGTTGATAGCGTTGTTAAGAAGCCGTACGGTATGTTAGGTTTTATTGGTAGAGGGATTGAGTTTCGGAGCCATGAGGTCATGTTGCAGCTGCACAAAACTCTGGTGCGGCCGCACTTGGAGTATTGCGTACAGTTCTGGTCACCGCATTATAGGAAGGATGTGGAAGCATTGGAAAGTTGCAGAGAAGATTTACCAGGATGTTGCCTGGTATGGAGGGAAGGTCTTATGAGGAAAGGCTGAGGGATTTGAGGCTGTTTTCGTTAGAGAGAAGAAGGTTAAGAGGTGACTTAACAGAGACATACAAAATGATCAGAGGATCAGATAGTGTGGACAGTGGGAGACTTTTTCCTCGGATGGTGATGGCTCGCAGGAGGGGACATAGCTTTAAATTGAGGGGTGATAGATGTAGGACAGATGTCAGAGGTAGGTTCTTTACTCAGAGAGTAGTAAGGGCGTGGAATGCCATGCCTGCAAAAGTAGTAGACTCGCCAACTTTAAGGGCATTTAAATGGTCATTGGATAAACATATGGATGATAATGGAATAGTTTAGGTGAGATGGACTTCAGATTGGTTTCACAGGTCGGCGCAACATCGAGGGCCGAAGGGCCTGTACTGCGCTGCAATGTTCTGTGTTCTGAGTTCTATGTTCTAGCACTGAGGGAGAGCTGCACTGAAGTCAGCCAGCACTGAAGGGAGGTCAGCACTGACGGGGTGAGTACTGAAGGAGTGCTGCACTGTGGGGGCGTCAGCACTGAAGGTGGTCAGCACTGAAGGGAGGTCAGTACTGAAGCTGTCAGTACTGAGGGAATGCTGCATTGAGGGACTGATGCTCTGCGTCGGGTCATCACTGAGGGAGCGCTTCACTGTGGGCTGTCAGCTGCGAGGGTCGTGGGAGGGTCAGTGCTGTGAGACTGTCTGAGGGATGTCAGCGCTGAGGGAGTGCTGCACTAAGGGAATGCTGCACTGAGGGAGTGCTGCACTGAGGGAGTGCTGCACTGAGCGGGGTCAACACTGAGGGAGTGCTGCACAGAGTGGGGTCAGCACTGAGAGGTGACAAAGCTGAAGGGGGTCAGCACAGAGGGAGTGCTGCACTGAGGGCGTCCAGCACAGAAGGGAGGTCAGCAGTGATGGGGTAAATACTGAGGGATTGCTGCATTGAGTGAGGTCAGCACTGAGGGGTTGCTGTGTTGAGGGGAGTCAGCACTGAGGGAGTGCTTCACTGAAGGGTGTCAGCTGTGAGGGTGTACTGCTCTGTTGGAGGGAGAGTGCTGTGAGACTGTCCGAGGGTTAGTATTGAGGAAGTGGCTCACTGAGTGGGTCAGTACTGAGAACGTGGCGCACTGAGGATGGTCAGCAGTGAAGGGGGTCAGCAAGGAGGGAGTGCTGCACTGAGGGAGTGCTGCACTGAGGAGGATCAGCACTAAGTGGGGTCAGCACTAATGGGGGACACGTCAGTTCATCAATCCCCACAAAATGGGCCTCTCACAGTATGCCATATCCTTTGTGGTGATCTTCGCAGCAGCTGCACTCCCTCAGTGCGGTCCCTCTGATAATGCAGTGCTCCTTTATTATTGACCTTCTGACAGCACAGCACCCTCTTCATATTGGCCCTGTGACAGTCCAGCACTCCCTCAGTACTGATCCTCCAACAGTGGAGCATTCCCTCAATACTGACCCCCAGTGCAGCACTCCATCAATAGTAACACTGCAGTACACCCTTAATATTACCTCTCTGTCAGTGTGGAACTCCCTCAGTGATGACACTCTGATAGTACATCACTCCCTCCGACAGTGTTGCACACCCTTAGCATCAACCCACTGACAGTTTCAGCATTCCCTTAATATTGACCAACTCACAGTGCAGCACTCCCCTAATACCAAAACACTGAAAGTGAAGCACTGCATTAATATTGACTATCTGACAGTACAGCCCACCTCAGTGCTGACCCTCCGACAGTGCAGCACTCCCTGTGTTCTGACTCTACAACATTAATATTGATCCCCTGACGGGCGGTTCTCTTTCAGTACTATACCCCGCAAAGGGAAACTCTCCCTCATCTTCAACCCTCTGACAGTGCAGCACTCCCTTAATATTAACCCACAACCAGTGTGGCACTGCCTTACAATCGAACTTCTGACAGTGCAGAACTCCAACAAAATGATCCTCTGAGATTCGACACACTCAATATTGGCCCTCCAACAGTGTAACACTCCCTCTGTGCTGACCGTCTGACATTGATACGCTGATAGCGTAGCAATCCCGTAATATTGACCCACTGACACAGCAGAACGCCCTCAATATTGGCATTCTCACAGTACTGCACTGATCCTTCGGCAGTGCAACGTTCCCTTGACATCAATCTTCTGACTTTATCGCACTCCCTCAGTACTAACTCTCTGAATGTGCAGCATTCTCTCAGCACTGATTCTGTGATATTTCAGCACTCCCACATCATTAACTCCCTGATAGTGCAAAACTCCCTTTATATCAACCCTCCAACAGTGCACTATTTCCTTAATATTGGACCTCTGATTGTGTGATACTCCCTCAGTGTGAAACCCTGACAATGCAGCACACCCTCAGAAATAACTCTCTGATTCAGCACTTCTTCTGTACTAAATCTCTGAAAATGTAACATTCTCTCATTACTGACCATTTACAGTGCTGCACTGCCTCAGTACTCACTCACCAAAAGTGCAGCACTCCATTACTACTGACCTTCTGACAGCGTGGCACTTCCCTAATATTGGTCCACTGACAGTGCGGCACTCCCTTAATACTGACCTGCTCGCTGTGCAGCACTGCACTAATATCAAACCTCCAGCTCTATCAGTGGATCTGTCCTGAGCAAGTGCCCCATTGTCAGCATGTCAATTCTGAGGCAGTGACTCTATATCAGTGGGTCAACACTGAGGTAGTGCCAAAGAGGGTCAGAATTAAGGGAGTGCCTCACATTTAGAGGATCATTACTGAGGGACAGCCTCATGATCAGCGGGTCCGTACCTCGGGACTGCCTTATAACCAGTGTGTCAGTTCTGAGGCAGTGTCTCAATGTAATAGATTTAGAAATGAGGCAGGAGGCACATGATTAGAAGGTCAGTAGTAAGCTGTTGCAGCTCTATCAGAGGGTCAGCACTCAGCGAGTGCCTCATTGATAGAGGGTCCATACTGAGGTATCGAAGCACTGTTAGAGGGTTAGCACTGAGGGAGTGTTTCCTCGTCGGAGATTCAGAACTGAGAAAGTGCATTATTGTCAGAGGCTCATTCCTGAGGGAGTGCCTCATTGTCAGAGAGACATAATCATATAGCACTCACTCAGTTCTAAACCTTAATATTGATCCTCTGAGAATGTGGCACTGCCTCAGCACCGACCTTCTGACAATGAGGCACTGCCTCAGGACTGACCCTCTGATAATGAGGTGATTCGTCAGTACTGAGCCATTGACAATGTGACACTCCATTAGTATTGACCTTCTGATAATAGGATTCTCCTCAAGTACTGACCCTCTGACGGTTCTGCACTGCCTCAGTGCTGACGCTCTAAATGTCTGCCACTCCCTCAATTCTGTCCTCCGTACAATGAGGAATTACCTCAATACTCACCGGGAAGGTGGCACTGCCTCAGCATTGACTATCTGACAATAAAGTACTCACTCTGGACTGACCATTCAACAATGACATACTGCCTCAGAAGTGACCCACTTACAACAAGGCACACACTCAGTACTGACCCACTGATAATGATGCTCTCCCTCAGTACTGACCCTCTGAGAGTGCTGCACTACCACAGGACTGACTCAATTCTGAACACCTTACAATGAGATACCGCCTCATTATTGACCCTTTGATCATGAGGCGCCTACTCAGTTCTGACCCTATTACATTGACAGCGCAGCTCTTCTTCATTGTTGACCCTCTGGCAGTGCAGAATTCCCGCATGACTGACCCTCTCACAGTGCAGCATACCTTTAGTACTGAACCTCTGATAGTGCACCTCTCCTCAGTACTGTCTCTAACAGTGCAGCATTCTCTTCGTATTGACTCTCTGACAGTACTTAGGGGAGTGCTGCACTGTTGGAGGGTCAGTACTGAGGAAGAGCTGCATTGTCAGAAGGCAAACATTAATGGAGTGCTCGGGTCAACTTTAAAGGGGTTTTTCACTGTCACAAATTAAAGATATGGTGGCGCGGTGGCTCGGTCGTTAGCACTGCTGCCTCACAGCACCAGGGACCCAGGTTCGATTCCACTCTTTGGCGACTGTCTGTGTGGAGTTTGCACATTCTCCGTGTCTGTGCGGGTTTGTGTGCCGTCTGGGTGCTCCGGTTTCCTCCCACAGTCCAAAGATATGAAGGCTCTGTGGTTTGGCTATGTTAAATTGCCCATAGTGCCCAAGGATGTTTAGGTTAGGTGGCTTGGACATGGGAAATATAGGGGAATGGGTCTGGGTGGGATGTTTTGCGGAGGGACGGTGTGGACGTGTTGGGCTGAATGGCCTGTTTCCACGCTGCAGGGATTCTTTGAATCAATATTCAGGGAGTGCTACACTGTCAGAGGGTCAATGGTGAGACAGTGCTGCCCTGTGGGAGGCCAGTACTGAAAGGGAGCCGCCCTGTCGGAAGGTCATTATTAAGAGAGTGCTCCAGTATCAGAGGGTCAATAGTAAGTGAGCACATCTCGCTCAAATGTCCTTGTCAAAGGGTCAGTCGTCAGGTTAGTGCTGAGGAAATACCGGAATGTCAGAGGGTTAACATATGGCAGAAATGCACTATCAGAGGGTCAGTCATCAGTCCTCCCGAGTGTATTGTACTGTTGGAGGGTCAGTAATAAGGGAGCGTCTCATAGTCAGAGGGTCAGCTCTCTGGCAGTGCTTCTTTGTCAGTGTGCCACTCCCTTGACGCTGACCCTGTGACAGTGCAGCATTCCCTTAATAATGGCCTTCCAACAGAGCGGCACTCCCTCAGTGAAGACACTCTGACAATGCAGCTTTCCCTCACTACTGACCCTCTGACAGCGCAGCATTCTGTCATCATTGAGCCTCTGACACTGTAGCATATCCTTCATATTGACCCTCCGACATTGTGGTACTCCCTCAGTGATGATACTCTGACAATGCAGCACTCCCTCAGTACTAACTCTCTGATTAAGCAATCCCTCAGTGCTAAGCCTCTGACAATGGAGAAATCTCTCATTACTGACCCTTTGCTGTGCTGCTCTGCCTGAGCACTCACTCGCTGAAGTTGCAGTACTCCAGTAATAGCTGCCCTCCGACAGTGCATCACTTCCTTAATATTGACCCTCGATAGTGGAGCACTCCCTTAATTTGGATACTGTAGCATTCTTTTAATATTTGCCTGCTCACAGATCAGCACTCCCCTAATATCAAACTTCTGAGGATGAAATACTCCTTTAATATTGACAATCTGAGAGTGCAGCATTCCCTCGGTGCGAACTCTCTGCCAGTGCAGTACTCCCTTATTATCGGACCACAAGCAGTGTGGCACTCCCTGAATACTGGCCCACCAACAATGCAGCACTCCCTGAATATTGGCCATCGAGATGCGGCATCCCCTTAATATTGACCTGTTCGCAGTGCAGTACTCTCCGAATATCAAACCTCTGTCAGATGGTCCGCACTGAAGGAGTGCCCAATTGTCATTAGGTCAATTGTGAGGCAGAGCCACTTTGTCAGAGGGTCAACACTGAGGTCGTGCCTCATTTTAAGAGGGTCAGAATTAAGAAGGGCCTCACAACACAGAGTCAGTACTGAGGTAGTGTAGCACTGTCAGAGGATCAGTTGAGGGACTGCCTTATTGTCAGTTGGTCAGTTCTGAGGCAGTGCCTCCATGTAATGGATTAAGAATTGAGGGAAGATGACATGAAGAGGAGGTCAGTAGTAAGGTATTGCAGTCAGAGTGTCACTACTAAGGGAATACATCATTGTCATAGTGTCTGTACTGAGGTATTGAAGAACTGTCAGAGGCTAAGTACTGAGGGAGTGCCTCCTTGACAATGACTCCCTTTGCAGGGCTATCACGTCATTTCTGGAGAATCAGTCTTGAAGTAGTCACCCATTGAGAGAGAATCAGTTCTGATGTTAAGGCCTCATTATCAGAGGGTCACTACTGAAGGAGTTGTAAGCGGGTCAATTCTGAAGCAGTGCCTCATTGTAAGGGGGTCAGAATTGTGGGTGTGCCTCACGATTGAAGAGTCAGTACTGAGGTACTTCAGCTCCACCAGAGGGTCAGTTCTGAGGCACTACCTCACGACTGGAGGGTCAGCCCTGAAATACTGCCACATTGTCAGAGTGTCTGTTATGAGGCAGTGTCTCTTTGTCAGAGTGTCTGTAGCTGTTCTGCAATGCGGTCACTCAGACTACACTTCATTTCCCGAATGAGATGCTTTCAGTGGGTCGATTGTGAGGCAGTGCTAAATTTAATGGGATCAGAATTTAGAGGATCACATTTAGAGGATCAATACTGAGGACTGCAGCACTATCAGACGGTAAGTACTGAGGGAGGGCCTTATCGTCAGCGGGTCACTACAGAGGCAGTGCCTCTTTGGAAGGGGGTCGGTCAGTCTGTTCTGAGGATTGATACAGGGTCAACACTGAAGAAGTGCCTCATTGTCAGAGAGTCTGTTCTGAGGCAGTGCCTCAGTGTAATGGGGATGGATTAAACGAGGACCATATGATTAGTGGGTTACCTCTGAGGTATTGAAGCATTGTCAGACGGTCAGAACCGTGGGAGTGCATTATTGTCAGAGTTACATGCTGAACCTGTGCCTCATTTAAGGAGGTCGGAATTGAGGAAGTTCATCATGTTTACAGGGTCATTACTGAGGAAGGGCCCCGTAATGAGCAGATCAGCAGATCAGCATAGAGGGAGTGCCTTGTTATCACAAGGTCAGTTCTGAGGCAGTGTCTCATTGTTAGAGGGTGAGCATTAAGGGAGTGACTCGTTGTTAGAGGATCCATTCCGAGGCAGTGCCTCAATGTGATGGAGTCACAGCCTCAGTATTGACCCTCTGACAGTTATGCACTCCCACTGATCGTACCCGCCAACAGTGCTGAAATGTCACAGTACTGATCCTCTCATCAGAATCTTGGAATCCCCACAGTGTAAAACAGGCCATTGAGCCCAAGTCCACACTGACCCTTCTAAGCGCATCTCACCCATCCCCTTAACCTATCCCTGTAACCCTGCATTTCCCTTAGTATTCTCAATGATGCCCTCCCTCAGAATGGACTCTTTAACAATGAAGCACACCCTTCGGAATGAATCTCTGATAAGACACTCTCTCAGTATTGACCTCTGATCATGAGGTTCTCGCACAGTACTGGCCCCCTGACAGTTCTGATCCCATTACAAAGAGGCACTGCCTCACCAATGACCCTCTGACAAAGGAACAGTGTGTCAGAACTGACTATCTGACAAGGAGGCACTCCTTCAGTCTGACTCTCTCTCACTCCTGCAGAAGTGATCTTTTGCTAATGAGGTACTGCCTGGGTTTTGACCCTGATAGAACTGAAATACCTCAATACTTACTGTCAGTCTGTGGCAAACCCTCCATTCTGACACCATTATACGGAAGCAAAGCCTCAGTGCTGACCCACTGACAAAGAGACTCTGTCTCAGAACTGACCAGCTGACAATATGCCAAGGCCCAAGGTACTGACACAATAATAACGAAGCCCTCCCTCCGGACTGACCATCTAAATGTGAGGTCGCCATCAATTCTGATGCCCTTACAATGAGGCACTGCCCCAGTTCTGACCCCTGCACAATTAGGTACTGGCTATGTCTAACAGTAAACCACTCCTGCAGTAAAGACCCTCTGACAATGAAGCATTCCCTCTATACTGGAATACTGACAGTGCTTCAATCCCTCAGTAATGCCCCTCTGACAATGAAACAGTCCTTCAGTTCTGACACTGTCACAGTGTTGCAATGTCTTAATGACCCTGTAATCGTTTCACACTACCTCACTGTTGATGCCTTTATCGTGAGGCAATGCCTCAGCACTGATCCTCTAATACAGCTGCAATACCTTAGCACTGACCCTCTCTGTGTAGCAAACCCTCAATTCCCACACCGTTACAGTGAGGAACTGCCTCACAACACAAACTCTGACAATGAGTCATTCCCATACGACGAACCCTCTGACAAATGAACAATGCCTCAGAACTGACACACTGACAATAAGGCAGTCCCCCAGTACTGACCCGCTGATCATAATATCACAGTCATGACCCTCTAATTGTGTGGTGTCCCTAGAATTCGGACACCTTTCGAAAGAAGCACTGCTTCCGTATTGATGTTGTGACAGTGCTTCAATAGCTCAGTGCTGACCTGTTAATCGTGGAGCCATCCCACAGTTCTGATCCTGTTCCATAGAGGCCTTTGCTCAATCCTGACCCTCTGACTGGGCTAGACTATCTCAGTGCTGGTCCTGCAAACGTGTTGCACTCCCTTATTTCTCACCCCATTATATTGAGACTGTGTATCCCACTGAACCCTCTGACAGTCGCACAGTCCCTCAGCAGTGGCACTACTGTGAAGCACTGTCACTGACCCTCTGACAATGAGGCTGTCAATTCTGTCCCCTTTACATTGAGGCACCGCGTGAGTATTGATCATTGAGGCACTTCCTCAGTAGTTACCTTCAGACAGGCGAGGGTTCAGGCCAGATGGGGCTCAGGGTGGGGCTATGGTTAGGGTTAGGGCTGAGGCTAGGGTAAGAGTTGAGGTCAGGTTTGAGGCTGTAGTTAGGGGCTGGGACCAGGACCGGGACAAGCTCAGTCGGGGGAGCGGGGAGTGGGTGGTGGGATGGCCGAGGGCCGGGGCACGGGAGAATCGGGGCCAGGAAAGTGACAGGCTGGAATTAGGGCGAAAGATGGGGGCTGGGTCAGGCTGGGGCTTGGATTAGAGTTATGTAGGGGCTCGGGTCTGGGACAGGCAGTGCTTTGTGTCGCGGCTGCGGGCTGGCTGCTGGGAACTTAACCGGTTCTGTGTCGGCTTCGGTGTCGAGGTCGGGGTCAGGTTCAGGGCCGTGGTTGGTGTTAGGGTCAGGGTCCGGGCTGCGACAGGCTGTGGGGGAGTGTTGGTCTGGTGGGCGCTGATGGCTGGGTCTGGGTCTGGGTCCAGGTCGCTGGCATCTGGGCAGGGTGGGGTAGGATCAGGGCTGGGTGCCTGGGCCAAGGCCACGACAGGCATCTGGCCGAGTGCTGGGGGTTAGGGTCAGTGTCCAGTGTCCACGGCCGGGACAGTTGGGGATTATGGTTGGGGTTGGGGAATGGGGGCCGCGGCCGGGTTAGTCTGGTTTAGGGTTGGGTTCGGGGACTTGGGGCTGCGGCCGGGACAGTCTGGGGTTAGGTTTGGGATTGGGGGCAAGCTGCGGCAGTGTCGGGGCTGTGACAGCCTGGTGGCTGGGGTCTGGGGCCGGTTTAGGGTTACGGCTGGGACATGGGCTGAAAGCTGAGATCTGGGGCCGCTGCGTAGGGCCGAGGCAAAGGCTAGTTTTACAGTGATGGGCTTGGCTGGGGCCGCGGACTGGGTCGGGCCGGGCCAGGCCGGGGCTGCGACATATTGTCGGCCGGGATTCGGCTGGGGTCTGAAGGCTCGGGTCTGGGGTGACTGTCCAGGTTTCGGGTTAGGATTGGGGCTACGTTTTTGGTGACTTTTGGGGCCGCGACAAGCTCGGCTTGGTGTGGGGGTTGGGGGCTTGGGTTCCGGACCAGGACAGGCTGGGATTCATGTCGGGGGCTGGGGGCCGTGGCCGGGTCCCGAACAGTCTGGGGTGAGGGCCTGGAGCCGGGACAGGGCGCGGGCCGGGGTTAGGGTCAGTTCTGCAGTATGGGGGCGGGGCCCGGACAAGCTGGGGACGGAGGCTGGGGCCGGGACAACACCCAGTAAAGAAACCATAAAAGTCAGAGCCCCCTGTAAATAAATTGTAAAGTATAGAACTCCCTGTAAATAAACCCTGTAAATCCTCCCTAAAATCCCCCGAAAACCTCAAACAGACGACAGCAATAAAAAAAACCCTGAAACACAGAGCCTCCAGTTAATGAAAGCTAAAACACAAGGCCCACTGGAAATCAACACTAAATAACAGAGCCTCCAGTGAAGCACTGCGAGATAGTAAGATTCAATTAGTACCTCATAGTCAGCAAGTCAGATGTGAGGCACAGCCTGTTTTTCAGACAGTCAGTAACGCGGAAGCACAGTGTTGTCTAACGGTCATTACTGAGGGAGCGCCACACGATTACAGGATCAGTCCTGAGGGAATGCCACGCGAATAGAGGATCAAATCTGGGTTATTGCAGCACTGAGAGGGTTGGAGTGAGAACCTCAGTGTCGGCAGTGTACTGAAGTTCTGAGGAAGGGTCCCCGGATCAGAAACTTTGACTCTGTTTTCTCCTTCACAGATGTTGCCAGACCTCCTGAGCTTTTCCGGCAAACCTGATTGTCCTGGTCGACCAATTGTCTCCGCCTGCTCCTGCCCCACCGAAATTATCTCCACCTATCTCGACTCCATTTTCTCCCCCTTGGTCCAGCAACTCCCGACCGACGACCGTGACACCACCCACGCCCTCCACCTCCTCCAGAACTTCCAATTCCCTGGTCCTCAATACCTCATCTTTACCATGGACGTCCAGTCCCTATACACCTGCATTCCCCATACAGATGGCCTAAAGGCCCTCTGCTTCTTCGTGTCCCGCAGGCCCGACCAGTCCCCCAACACTGACACCCTCATCCGCTGAGCCAAACTCGTCCTCACCCTCAACAAGTTCTCTTTCAATTCCTCCCACTTCCGACAGACAAAGGGGGTGGCCATGAGTACCCGCATGGGCCCAAGCTATGCCTGCCTCTTTGCAGGTTACACGGAACAATCCGTCTTCCGTAACTGCACTGGCCCAAAACACCACCTCTTCCTCCGTTGCATTGATGACAAAATCAGCGCCGCCTCGTGATCCCACAAGGAGCTCGAACAGTTCATCCACTTCACGAACACCTTCCACCGCAAACTTAAGTTCACCTGGACCATCTCTAATACCTCTCTTTCCTGACTGGACGTCTCTGTGTCCATGTCTGACCTAGAAACTAATATCCATTTCAAGCCTACCGACTCCCACAGCTACCTAGACTACAACTCCTCCCAGCCACCTTCCTGGAAAAATTCCATTCCCGATTCCCAGTTCCTTCACTTCCACCGCTTCGGTTCTCAGGATGAGGCATTCCACTCCCGTACATCTCAGATGTCCTCGTTTTTCAAGGACCGCAACTTCCTCCCCTCAGTGGTCGAGAATGCCCTCGAACATTTCTCCCGCATTTCCCGCAACTCATCCCTCACACCCCCACCCCGCAATAACAATCAAAACAGAATGCCCCTCGTCCTCACGTACCAGCCAACCAACATCCTCATCCAATGCATCATCCTCCGACACTTCCGCCATCTGCAATCCGACCCCACCACTGAAGAAATTTTTCCCACCCCACCCTAATCTGTTTTCCGGAGGGACCGCTCTGTCCGTGACTCCCTTCTCCACTCCAAACTCCCCTCCAGACCCACCACACCCAGCACTTTTCCCTGCAACGGCAGGAAGTGCTACACCTGACCCTGCACCTCCCCCCTCACATCCATCCCAGGCCCCAAGAAGACTTTCCACATCAAGCAGATGTTCACCTGCACATCGGCTAATGTGGTATACTGCATCCGCTGTTCCCGTTGTGGCCTCCTCTACATTGGGGAAACCAAGCGAAGGCTTGGGGACCGCTTTGCAAAACACCTACCCTCGTTTCGCACTAAACGACTGCACCTCCCAGTCGCGAACCATTTCAATTCCCCCTCCCATTCCTCAGACGATATGCCCATCCTGGGCCTCCTGCAGTGCCACAACGAAGGTTACAGGAACAGCAGTTCATATTCGACTTGGGAACCCTGCAACCCAATGGTCTCAATGTGGACTTCACAAGCTTCAAAATCTCCCCTCCCACTACCGCATCCCAAAACTCGCCCAGCTCGTCCCCGCTTCCCTAATCTGCTCTTCCTCCCACCTATCCCCTCCTCCCAGCTCAAGCGCCACCCCCATTTCCTACCTACTGACCTCATCCCGGCCCCTTGACCTGTCTGTCCTCCCTGGACTGACCTATCTCCTCCCTAACTCCCCAGCTACACTGACCTTTACTGGCTCTATTCCCGCCTCTTTGACCTGTCTGTCTCCTCTCCACCTATCTTCTCCTCTATCCATTTTCTACCCTCCTCCCGCTCATTCCCTATTTATTTCAGACCCTCCTTCCCCTCCCCCACATCTGAAGAAGGGTCTAGGTCCGAAACGTCAAACTTCCTGCTCCTCTGCTGCTTGGCCTGCTGTGTTCATCGAGCTCTGCACCTTGTTATCTCAGATTCTCCAGCATCTGCAGTTCCTACCATCTCTGCCAACGCAGAAAATTTGTTTGATGTACTGCAAGCTATTCAAGTCCTGGGAGAATTTTGCTGAGGGCTGATTAATATTATGCTCTTTTATAGCTTCGGTTGACACAACGGTATTGTTCTGAATATGTTAGAAAATTTAAACATACTCAGGGATAGAATCTGATGTAGACACAGGTTTGGCGACTGTTAGCAAAATAAGGCCGTGAAGATTAAAACTGTGAAAAGGCAGTAAATGGGGTGGAAGGAACATTTTAATTTAATCTCCCTTTAATAGTGAAAAGTGAGACAAGATCGCAGTTTTATGAATGAATGAAATGCGGTAATAGTAAACATAGTACGCTAGTAAGTGGTCAGTAAAGTTATGAATGTATGAAAGTGCGAAAGTCGTAATATGGAATGCTTGTGGGTGCATTGCTGAAGAAAAACTTTCGTACGACAGTAAAGAGGCTTGCACTAGTAATTATTTATCAAAATTCACTGGACTCTCGGGTGGTTCCCGCAGATTGGAAAACAGCCAATGTGACGCCACTGAGTAAAAAAGGAAGTCGACAAAAAGCAGGTAACTATAGGCCAGTTAGCTTAACTTCGGTTGTGGGGAAAATGCTTGAATCCATCATTAAGGAAGATAATAGCAAGACAACTGGATATAAATTGTCCCATTGGGAACACCCAGCTTGGGTCCATGAAGGGTAGGTCATGTTTAACTAACTTGGTGGAATTCTTTGAGGACATTACTTGCATGGTGGACAATGGGTAACCTGTGGATGTCGTGTATCTGGATTTCCAGAAGGCATTTGACAAAGTGCCACACCAAAGGCTGCTACATAAGATAAAGTTGCACGATATTACAGGTAATGTATTGGCATGGATAGAGGATGATTGCCGAGTAGAAAATTAAGAGCAGGGGTAAATGGGTGTTTTTCTGGTTGGCTGTCAATGGCTAGTGGTGTGCCTCAGGGATCAGTGTTGGGACTGCAATTGTTTACAATTGACATAGATGATTTGGAGTTGGGGACTAAGTGTGGTGTGTCAAAATTTGCAGATGGCACTGAGATGAGCGGCAGAGCAACGTGTGCAGAAGACACTGAAAGTCTGCAGAAGGATATATAGTCTCAGTAAGTGGGCAAAGGTCTGGCAGAAGGAGTACAACGTCGATAAATGTGAGGTCATCCATTTTGGTAGGAATAACAGCAAAATGGATTATGGTTTAAATGGTTAAAAAAATTGCAGCATGCTGCTGTGCAGAGGGACTTGGGTGTCCTTGTGCTTGAATCGCTAAAAGTGGTATTGCAGGTGCAGCAGGTAATTAAAAATGCAAATAGAATTTGGGTGAAGAAGCTCCTCCTGTCCTCAGTCCTCAGAACTGTTGGGGTGCATTATTGTGATACGGACAATACTGAGGTAGTGTCTTATTCTCAAAGGGTTATACTTGTGGGAGTGCCACACGATTGCAGCTCTGTGACATTGTCAGACTGAGGCACTCCTTCATTGTCAGATAGTCAGTACTGTCAGAGCTTCAGTACTGAAGCAGTGCCTCATTGTCAAATGGTCCGCACTGAGGTATTGCAGCAGTGTCAGTGGGTCAGAACTGTGGGAGTGTATCAGTCATAGGGTCAAGACTGAGGCTGAGTCTTGTTCTAAATTCTTATTGGGGGAGTGCTACATAACTAAATTACATAATTTTTAAAAATGAGGCATCGGCTGAATGTGATCCTCTGACAATTTTGCACTCCTTCAGTACTGACACTACAACATAGCAGGACAGCCTCAAGCGGACCCTCTGACAATGAGGCATTCTCTCAGGACAATAATCTTTAATTGTAAACTAATCTGTAATACTGTTTGACCTGTTAAGTTGACAATACATACCGAGTCTAACTGCAGAATGCGCAGTTGCTCTCCCTCTGGTTCTGTCTCAGTGTATGCGAAGCTGCTTTCTTTCTCCCTGCCCCTAGGAATAACCCTACCCCAAAACTGAAGCCGAGATTCAGCCCTAACGCTAACCCTTGCGTAAGCTCTGAACCTAACCTCAGGCCAAACACTAACCCTAACCTTCGCCTCAGGCCTAACACAAACCATAACCCTCAGCTCCAGCGCTGACCCTGACCTCACCTCTAACGCTAGCCTCAGCCCGAGACAAAAGCCATCAAACACCAGGCCTCCTGCAAATATACCCTCAGAAACCCCTTTGAATAACCCATAAAACGCGGAGCTCACAGTAAATAACCCCTAAAACACAAAGCCCCATTTAAACCAATCTTAAAAACAAAGCCCCCTGTAATTATACCCTCAAATACACGGTCCCATTTAAATGATCTCTAACACACATCACCCAGGAAGTAGAAGGTAAAACATAGGGCTCCCTTTAAATAAATCCGAAAACACTGAGCACCTGTAATTACACCCCACACTCAGCCAACTGTAAATCCTCCGTAAGAGAGGGCCCCTGACAAATAAACTTTGAAAAGATAGACGTACCTTTTAGTAACCGTCCCCGGTAAATTAACCCGAAAACAGACACGCCTTTCAGTAACCTGTAAAACACAGATCACTATAAATAATCCCTAAAACAGAGAGCATCGTGTGCACATACCCTAAAACACAGACATCCCTGCAAATGAACTCTGAAACAGACAGCCTCCTGTATATATTCTCCGATGCAGAGTCTCATTTGAAAAAAATGCTGAAAACAGAGCCCTCTGTAAATACAACCTGAAGCACAGAGACTCCTTTATATATAACCGAAGAAAGGTCCCTCAGGAAATAAAGTGTAAAAGACACAGCCCCAAGTTAAAAACCATAAAAGACCGAGTCCCCTGTAAATAAATCTTAAAATATAGAGCGCACAGTAAATAAACCCGGAAACAGTGCCCCCTACAAATCCTCCCTAAATCTAAGCCTCCAGTAAATAAACTCTCAGAGGCGACCCTAAAACACAGAGCCTCCAATTAATAAAGCCTAAAACACAAGACACTGTAATCAAAACTAAATAACATAGCCCCCAGTACAGCACGGCGAATTGTTCGGATTGAGATAGTACATCATAGTCTGAGGCAATGCCTCTTTGACAAAGAGTCAGTCATGGGGAGGTGTAGTGTTGTCTGACGGTCATTGTTGAGGTAGCGCCTCATTGTAATAGAGTCAGAATTGAGGGAGCGCCTCATTGTACTTGGGTCAGGATTGAGGGTGCGCCTCATTGTCAGCAGGTCAGGACTGAGGGAGCGCCTCATTGTCAGCGGGTCAGGACTGAGG
>NC_063375.1:8518356-8528372 GCF_021869965.1 Rhincodon typus
GGAGCGCCTCATTGTCAGCGGGTCAGGACTGAGGGAGCGCCTCATTGCCAGCGGGTCAGGACTGAGATATTTGAAGTAGGGCAAAAAAGGTTTGGGGGTCCTTTTATGCTTTTAAAGTTAGCGAATGCCAGAAAGATTATTAACCCTGTATGATTTGACTGGGTTGGGAATTACTTAATGACAGCAGACAGTTCAGTAGCTTGATTACCGCGGCTGGCTGTTGAGATTACACTATTTCTGGTTTACACATTCTTCCATTCAATTTCACGGAAGCGCTATTTTGAGAGTAGCTTTCTTAAAGGGAACGCGGACCCTATTCAATATGTATCTAACAGAGACGTGGTAGCGCAGAAAACTTGTTTGATGTCCTGGGTGACGTTTGTTGAGGGCTGATTAATATTATAATTTTTCATAGTTTCGGGAGACACGATGGATGGGATTGTTTTGTTCTGAATATATAAGAAAATTAGCACACACTCAGGGATTGACTCTGATGGAGACAAGTTTGGACACTGTCAGCAACAAGTGTTCAAACTGTGATAAGGCAGGAATGGAGTGGAAGGAACATTTTAATTTCGTCTCTATTTATTAGTGAAAAGTACGGCAAGATGGCAGTTTTATGAATGAATGAATGAAACGCGGTAACAGTAAACACAGTACGCTCATGAGTGGTCAGTAAAGTTATGAATGAATGAGAGCGCGAGAGTGGTCATATGGAGCGCTTGTGGGTGCATTGGTAAAGAGGACCTTTATTACAACAGTAAAGAGGCTTGTGATATAGTGTTACACAAAAACCACAGAAAAGGATATTTTAAGGCGATTGACCCTGTAATACTAAATGAAGCTCTGTGTTTTAGGGTTTATTTACAGGGGGTTATGTGCCGGGGGCTCTGTGGTTTACATTTTATTTCGTGAGGGACCTTTCTTCGGGTTTATTTAAAGGGTCTCTGTGCTTGACAGTGTATTTACAGGGGCCTTTTTATTTTACCGTTTGTTTAAATGAGGCTTTGCGTCGGAGATTTTTTCCAGGAGGCATTGCGTTTCAGGGTAAATTTACAGGGATGTCTGTGTTTTTGGGTGTACACACACGATGCTGTGTGTTTCTGGGATTATTTATAAAGACACACCAGCCAGACTCCGGAAGCCTTGTTAAGTGATAACCAATATGAGTAAGCAGGGAAGAACACAGGATATCAAGGGACAAAGCTTATAAGATAAGCAAGTGACCACATGAGCGAACGGGTAACGCGTGTTTGAATCCGAATGGTAAATATGTGATACATAACAATTTGATCTAACTGACTGCCTGGTTAATTGAAAACCGAAGCAACTGCAGATGCTGCAAATCAGGAACAAAAACAAAATTGCTGAAAAAGCTCAGAAGTTCTGGCAACATTTTTGAAGGCCAAAACAGTTAACGTTTAGGGTTTGAGTGCAGGGTGCTCTGCGTTTTGGATTATTTACAGGGGGGATCTGTTTTAGGGTTTCTTTACAGCGGTCTATGTGTTTTATGGTTTCTTACTGGGTTCTCTGTCTTTTACATTTTACTTCCCGAGGGGCCTTTCTTCGGTTATATTTAAAGGGGTCTCTGAGCTTGAGTGTATTTACAGGGGGCTCTTTTTCACGTTTGTTTAAACGAGATTCTGCTTCGGAGATTCCTTACAGAAGGCTTTGTGTTTCACAGTTAATTTACAGGGACGTCTGTGTTTTAGGAATTATTTATAGTGATCTCCGTGTTTTACAGTTAATTGAAAGGGGTCTCTGTCTTCGGGATTCGGGATTCGGTGCCGGAGGCTCTATGTCTTCGGTTAGGAGTAGGGCTGAAGCTCGGTTTGGTTCAGGACTCAGGCTTTGGTTAGTGTCGGGATGAGGCTTGCGTTATAGGGCTGAGGCTAGAGTTAGAGGTAAGGTTAGGGTCAGCGTTGGGACTGAGGGTTGTGGTTTTGGGCTGAGGTTGGACTTAGGGTTGACATGAGGGTTAGCGTTCGGGCTGAAACTTGGGATAGGGTTACGGATCGCGTTATTTCTAAGGGTCGTATGGAAGAAAGCAGCTTCGCATACCCAGAGACAGAGCTGGAGGGAGAGCAACTGCATAATCTACAGGAGACACGGGAAGTATTGTAAACTTAAGAGGTCAAATAATATTACAGATTAGTTTACAATTAAAGATTATTGCCCTGAGGGAATGCCTCATTGTCAAAGGGTCTGCCTCAGGCTGTCCCACTTTGTTGCAGGTCAGTACTGAAGGAGTGCAACATATTCAGTGAATGAAATTCAGGACTTTACCATTTACTGTAAAAATCTTAACTTGGTTTGACTTTCCAAAGTGCACACCTGTATCTGTATACAATTGTATTTACCAATCCTCAGCCCGCTTCCCCATCTGATCGAGAAGCCTCCGTAAATTTTGAAACCTTCTTTGCTATCAATGACATCTCCTACTTTTGCATTATCCACAAACTTACTCATCATGCCTTGTACATTCACATCCAGAGCATTCAGACAAATAACAAATAACAAAGGTCCCAGCACCCACCCCTGTGGCACACAACTGCTGCAATACCTCTAGTGTGGACCCTTTGACAACGAGGCACTGCTTCAATACTGCAGCTCTGACAGTACTGACGATCTGACAATGAGGCACTCCCTCAGTCCGACATTCTCACAGTGCCGCAATCTTGTGGCACTCCAACAAGTCTGACCCCTTTAGAATGAGAAACTGCCTCAATATTGACCCTCTCACAATGATGCACACAACAGTTCTTAGGGTGCTGCATGACCTCAATACAAACCCTACACATGTGAGGCACTTCCTCAGTTCTCACCCACTTACAATGAGGCGCTACCTCATTCTTGACTCTCTAACTCTCCAGCAGTTCTATCCCTCTCACAGTGCTTCAGAAATGGGCTGGAACGGCTAACAGGGTCTCATTTTCCTCATTGATAGTAGGAACTGCAGATGCTGGAGAATCTGAGATAACAAGTTGTAGAGCTGGATGAACACAGCAGGCCAAGCAGCATCAGAGGAGCAGGAAGGCTGACATTTCGGGCCGAGACCCTTCTTCAGAAATGTGGAAGGGGAAGGGGGTTCTGAAATAAACAGGGAGAGAGGGGGAGGCGGATAGAAGATGGATAGAGGAGAAGATAGGTGGAGAGGAGACCGACAGGTCAAAGAGGCGGGAATGGAGCCAGTAAAGGTGAGTGTAGGTGGGGAGTTAGGGAGGAGATAGATCAGTCCAGGGAGGACGGACAGGTCAAGGGGGCGTGATGAGGTTAGTAGGTAGGACGTGGGGGTGGGGCTTGAGGTGGGAGGAGGGAATAGGTGGGAGGAAGAACAGGTTAGGGAGGCGGGGACGAGCTGCTCTGGTTTTGGGATGCGGTAGGGGGAGGGGAGATTTTGAAGCTTGTGAAGTCCACATTGATAACATTGGGCTGCAGGGTTCCCAAGCGGAATATGAGTTACTGTTCCAGCGACGTTCGGGTGGCATCGTTGTGGCACTGTAGGAGGCCCAGCATGGACATGTCGTCTGAGGAATGGGAGGGGAAGTTGAAATGGGTCGTGAGTGGGAGGCGCAGTTGTTTAGTGCGAACCGAGCATAGGTGTTCTGCAAAGCGGTCCCCAAGCCTCCGCTTGTTTCCCCCGATGTAGAGGAGTCCACAACGGGAACACCGGATGCAGTATACCACATTAGCAGATGTGCAGGTGAACATCTGCTTGATGTGGAAAGCCTTCATGGGGCCTGGGTTGGGGTTGAGGGGGGAGGTGTAGGGGCAGGTGTCGCAATTCCTGCGGTTGCAGGAAAAGTGCCTGGTGTGGTGGGGCTGGAGGGGAGTGTGGAGCGGACAAGGGAGTCACGGACAGAGTGGTCCCTCCATAAAACAGATAAGGGTGGGGAGGGAAAAATGCCTTTGGTGGTGTGTTCGGATTGCAGATGTCGGAAGTGCCGGCGATGCTGCCAGACCTGCTGAGCTTTTCCAGCAACTATGTTTCTGTTCCCGATTTTGATGCATTCGCAGTTCCTTTAGTTTTTAATGTGTTTTAGTGATTATATACAGGAGGCTCTGTATTTCAGCGTTTATACCCTGGGGCTCCTGTGTTTTAGGGTTTGTTTATCAGGGGCTGATGAAGTTGTTTTGACCAACATGCTTATTTCAGTGAGATAAGCATATCAGAAGACTAAAATCTCACCTTCACCAGATGACCTATGTTTTGATGCTGGTTAAAAAACAATGCTTATTTCAGCGAGTTAAGCACCTCAGAAGCTAAAAATCTGAACTTCACCAAATGACACAATTTTTTCTGTTCGTTTGACTGAAATGCTTATTTCAGCGAGTTAAGCACTTCAGAAAATCAAAATCTCAACTTCACCAAATGAGTCAACTTTTGATGATGTTTTGACTAACGTTTTGACTTCCTTCAGCGAGATAAGCATATCAGAAGACCAAAATCTCAATTTCACCAAGACACTCAACTTTTGATGCTGGTTTGACGAAAATGCTCATTTCAGCGAGATAAGCATATTAGAAGACGAAAATCTCAACTTCACCAAAGGACCTAACTATTGATGTTGATTTGACTAAAATGCTTGTGAGATGAGCACTTTAGAAGTCAAAAATCTCAACTCCACGAAATGACTTCAATGTTGATGCTGTTTTGACTAACATGCTTATTTCACTCAGATAAGCACTACAGAAGACCAAAATCTGAACTTCACCAAATGACTCAAGTTTTGATGTTAGTAAGACGAACATACTTAGTTGAGTCAGATAAGCAATTCAGAAGTCAAAAATCTCAACTTCACCAAATGATTTAATTTTTCATGCTGTTTAGACTAACATGCTTATTTCCGTAAGACAAGCACTTCAGAAAACCAAAATCTGAAATTCACCAAATGACTCAAGTTTTGATGTTGGTTTAACTAACACGCTTATTTCAGCGATTTAAGCCCTTCGGAGGCTGAAATCTCAACTTCACCAAATGACTCAACTTTTGATGCTGGTAGGAATAAAATGCTTATTTCAGCGAGTTAAGCTCTTCAGTAGACCAAAATCTGAATTTCACCAAATGAATCAAGTTTTGGTGTTGGTTTGACTAACATGCTTATTTCAGTGAGATAAGCACTTCAGAAATCAAAAATCTCAACTTCACCAAATGACTCAACTTTCGATGCTGTTTTGACTAACATGCTTATTTCAGCGAGATAAGCATATCAGATGACTAAAATCGCACCTTCACCAGATAACCTAACTTTTGATGCAGTTTAAATTTAAATGCATTTTTCAGCGAGTTAGGGACTTCAGAAAATCAAAATCTCAACTTCACCAAATGTCACAACTTTTGATATTGTTTTGACTAACGTGCTTATTTCAGCGAGATAAGCATAGCAGAAGACCAAAATCTCAACTTCAACGAGACACTCAAGTTTTGATGATATTTTGACTAACATGCTTAATTCAGTGGGAAAAGCACTTCAGAAGACCAAAATCTGAACTTCAGTAAATGACTCAAATTTTTATGTTGGATTGACTATCAGGCTTCCTCCAGTGAAATAAGCACTTCAGAAGTGAAGAATCTCGACTTCACCAAATGACTCAACTTTTGATGCTGTTTTGAGTAACATTCATATTTGAATGAGATAAGCACTTCAGAAGACGAAAATCTGAACTTCACCAAGTGACTTGATTTTTAATTCTGGTTTGATCAAAATGCTTATTTCAGCGAGGCAAGCATATTGGAACACTAAAATCTCAACTTTACCAAAGCACCTAACTTTTGATGCTGATTTGAATATAATGCTTACATCAGTGAGATAAGCACTTCAGAAGGCAAAAATCTCAACTTCACCAAATGACTTCAATGTTGATGCTGTTTTGTCTAACATGTTTATTTCACTCAGGTAAGTACTTCAGAAGACCAAAATCTGAACTTCACCAAATGACTCAAGTTTTGATGTTGTTAAGACTAATATGCTTATTTGAGTCAGATAAGCATTTCAGAAGTCAAAAATCTCAACTTCAACAAATGACTTAATTTTTCATGTTGGTTTGACTGACATGCTTATTTCAGTGAGATGAGCACTTCAGAAAACCGAAATCTGATTCTTTCCAAATGACTCAAGTTTTGATGTTGGTTTGACTAAATAATTATTTGAGTGACATAAGCACTTCTGAAGTCAAAAATCTCAACTTCTCCAAAGGACCTAACTTTGGACGCTGGTTGGACTAAAATGCTCATTTCAGTGAGATAAGCACGACAGAAATCAAAATCTCTACTTCAGCATCTGATTTAATTTTTGATGCAGTTTTGACTAACACGCTTATTTAACTCAGATAAGCACTTCAGAAGACCAATATCTCACTTCACCAAAAATGTTCATTTTTGATGTTGGTTTGAATGAAATGCTTATTTCATGACGTCAGCACTTCAGAAGACCAAAATCTCACCTTTACCAATGACTCAAGTTTTGATGTTGCTTTGACTGACATGATTATTTGAGAGAGATAAGCACTTCAGTAGGCTAAAATCTCAACTTCACCAAACGACTTATTTTTTATGATTGTTGAATGACAATGCTTATTTCAGCGAGTTAAGCACATCAGTAGACATGAATTTGAACTTCACCAAATGACTCAATTTTTGATGTTGATTTGACTAACATGCTTATTTCAGTGAGAAAAGCACTTTCGAAATCAAAAATCTCAACTTCACCAAATGACTCAAATTTTGATGTTGTTTTGACTAACGTGCTTATTTCAGCGAGATAAGCATAGCAGAAGACCAAAATCTCAACTTCAACACGACACTCAATTTTTGATGATGTTTTGGCTAACATGCTTATTTCAGTGAGAAAAGCACTTCAGAAGACCAAAATCTCAACTTCACCAAATGACTCAACTTTTGATGTTGTTTTGACTGACGTGTTTATTTCAGCGATATGAGCGTATCAGAAGACTAAAATCTCAACTTCACCAGATGACCTAACTTTTGATGCTGATTAAATTAAAATGCTTATTTCAGCGAGTTAAGCACTCAGAAGCCAAAAATCTGAACTTCACCAAATGACTTGATTTTTAATTCTGGTTCGACGAAAATGCTTATTTCTGCTCGGTAAGCACTTCAGAAGTGTAAATCAGAACTTCATCAAATGACACAATTTTTTTTTAATGTTCGTTTGACTTACATGCTTATTTCAACGAGTTAAGCACTTCAGAAGATCAAAATCTCATTCCACCAAATGACTCAACTTTTGATGTTGTTTTGAATAACGTGCTTATTTCAGCGAGATAAGCATATCAGAAGATCAAAATCTCAATTTCACCAAGACACTCAACTTTTGATGCTGGTTTGACTAAAAAGCTTATTTCAGCGAGGTAAGCATATCAGAAGACTAAAATCTCACCTTCACCAGATGACCTAACACTTGAGGCTGGTTAAATTAAAATGCTTATTTCGGCGAGTTAAGAACCTTGGAAGCCCAGAATCCGGACTTCACCAAATGACTCAATTTTTGACGTTCGTTTGACTAACATGTTCATTTCAACGAGTTAAGCACTTCAGAAGATCAAAATCTCAACTTCACCAAATGCCACAACTTTTGATATTGTTTTGACTAACGTGCTTATTTCAGCGAGATAAGCATAGCAGAAGACCAAACTCTCAATTTCAACAAGGCAATCAACTTTTGATGATGTTTTGACTGACGTGCTTATTTCAGCGAGATAAGCATGTCAGAAGGCTAAAATCTCAACTGCACCAAATGACTTAATTTTTGATGCTGTTTTGATAAAATGCATATTTCACTCAGATAAGCAATTCAAAAGACAAATATCCCAACTTCACCAAATGAGTTATTTTTTGATGTTTGTTTGACTAACATGCTATTTTCAGTGAGATATGCACTTCAGTAAGCAAAAATCTCAACATCACCAAATGACTCAACTTTTGATGTTAGTTTGACTAACATGCTCATTTCAGCGAGTGAAACACTTAAGAAGATCAAAATCTCAACTTCACCAAATGACACATCGTTTGATGTTGTTCTGACTAACGTGCTTATTTCAGCGAGATAAGCACTTGAGAAGACTAAAATCTGAACTTCACCAAATGACTCAAGTTTTGATGTTGGTTTGACGAACATGCTCATTTCGGTGAATTAAGCACTTCAGTAAATCAAAACCTCAACTTCACCAAATGACACAACTTTCAAAGTTGGTTTGCCTGACGTGCTTATTTCAGAGAGTTAAGCATATCAGAAGACCAAAATCTCAATTTCACCAAGACAATCAACTTTTTATGCTGTTTTGACAACATGCTTATTTCAGTGAGATAAGCACTTCAGAAGAACACAATCTGAATTTCACTAAATGACTCAAACTTTGACGTTGGATTGACGAACAGACTTACTCCAGTGAAATAAGCACTTTAGAAGTGAAGAATCGCGACTGCACCAAATGACTCAACTTTTGATTTTGTTTTGAGTAACATGCATAATTGAGTGAGATAAGCACTTCAGAAGGCGAAAATAAGAACTTCACCAAATGACTCAATTTTTCATGTTGCTTAGACTAACATGCTAACTTGAGTGAGATAAGTACTTCAGAAGTCAAAAATCTCATCTTCGCCAAATGACTTAATTTTTATTGCTGTTTTGACTAACATGCTTATTTCAGTGAGAAAAGCACTTGAGAAATCAAAAATCTCAACTTCACCAAATGACTCAACGTTTGGTATTGTTTTGACTAACGTGCTTACTTCAGCGAAATAAGCATATCAGAAGACTAAAATCTCACCTTCACCAGATAACCTAACTTTTGATGCTGTTTAAATTAAAATGCTTACTTCAGCGAGTTAAGCACCTCAGAAACCAAAAATCTGAACTTCATCAAATGACTTGATTTTTCATTCTGTTTGGACTAACATGCTTATTTCTGCGAGTTAAGCACTTCAGAAGATCAAATCTGAACTTCATCAAATGACATTTTTTTTATGTTCCTTTGACTATCATGCTTAGAGTAGTAAGGGCGTGGAATGCCCTGCCTGCAAAAATAGTAGACTCGCCAACTTTAAGGGCATTTAAATCGTCATTGGATAAACATATGGATGATAATGGAATAGTTTAGGTTCGATGGGCTTCAGATTGGTTTCAGAGTTCGGCGCAACATCGAGGGCCGAAGGGCCTGTACTGCGCTGTAATGTTCTATGTTCTATGTTCTATCATGCTTATTTCAGCGAGTTAAGCACTTCAGAAGATCAAAATCGCAACTTCACCAAATGACTCAACTTCTGATGTTGTTTGATGAACGTGCTTATTTCAGTGAGTTACGCATATCGGAAGACCACAATCTCAATTTCACCAAGACACTCAACTTTTGATGTTGGTTTTAATAAAATGCTTATTTCAGCGAGATAAGCATATCAGAAGACGAAAACCTCAACTTCACCGAAGTACCTAACTTTTGATGCTGATTTGACTAAAATGCTTATTTCAGTGAGATAAGCACTTCAGAAGTCAAAAATCTCACCTTCACCAAATGAATTCAATGCTGATGCTGTTTTGACTAACGTGTTTATTTGAGTCAGATAAGCACTTCAGAAGTCAAAAATCTCAACTTCGCCAAATGACTTCATTTTTCATGCTGTTTTGACTAAAATGCTTATTTCAGTGAGAAAAGCACTTCAGAAAACCAAAATCTGAACTTCACCAAATGACTCAAGTATTGATATTGGTTTGACTAACATGATTATTTGAGTGAGATAAGCACTCCAGAAGTCTAAAATCTCAACTTCCCCAATGGACATAACATTGGACGCCGGGTGGAATAAAATGCTTATTTCAGTGAGATAAGCAATTCAGAAATAAAAAATCTCAACGTCACCATCTGAATTTATTTTTGATGCTGTTTTAACTGACATGCTTCTTTAACTCAGATAAGCATTTCAGAAGATCAATATCACAATTCAACAAAAATGTTAGTTTTTGATGTTGGTTTCAATGACATGCTTATTGCATTGAGAT
>NC_063375.1:8528872-8550475 GCF_021869965.1 Rhincodon typus
AATACAGAGGCAGTACCTGACTGTAAGGGGGTCAGATCGGAGTGTGCCACATGCTTAGATGCTCAGTTCTGTGGTAGTGCAGCCCTCCAAGTGGGTCAGTTCTGAGGCATTGCCTCATTGCCAGAGGATCATTACTGAGGAACTGTCTCATTTGAAGAGGGTAAGAATTGAAGGGGTTTAGATGATCAGTACGGAGGTATTGCAGATCTATCAGAAGGTTAGTCCTGAGGGACAGCCTCGTTGTCAGCAGGTCAGTTTGGAGGAAGTGCTTCACTGCCACAGCATTGGCACTGAACGGGTACCTCATTGTGAGAGTCAGAATCAAGGGAGTGCTCACATTTTAGACAGTCAGTGCATGTAGTCAGCACTGTCAGTGGGTGAGTACGAAGGGTCCATTCTGAAGCAGTGCCTCAATGTAATGGGATCAGAATGAATGGAGGGCCACATGATTAGCGGTTTAGTCCAAAGGAACAGAAGCACTGTCAGATCTCATTGCCGTGATATGGAGGTGTCGATGTTGGACTGAAGGAGGAGTGAGGCTCCAAACGCTTGTGTTTTCAAATAAACGTGTTGGACTATAACCTGGTGTCGTATGACTTCAGACCTCGTTGACATAGCATCAGAACTGTGGGAGTACCTTATAGTCACTGGGTCAGTACTGAGGGAGTGCCTCATTGTCAGAACGTCAATGTTGTGCCAGTGCCTCATTGAAACGGGGGTCAGGATTTAGGTTGTGCCTCACGATTACAGCATCAGTACTGAGGAACTGCAGCTCTGTCAGAAGATCAGTTCTGAGGTAGGACTGGAATGTCAGTCCAGAGCCTCACTGTTCTATATGTCCCTGGCTCTGCCTCAGCCTCAGTACTGACCCTCTGATAATTATGCTCTCCCACTGATCTTACCCTCCAACAGTGCTGAAATGCCACAGTACTGATCGTCTCATCAGAATCATAGAATCCCCACAGCGTAAAACAGGCCATTAAGCCCAAGTCCAAACTGACCCTCCTAAGCGCATCTGACCCATGCCCTTAACCTATCCCTGTAACCCTGCATTTCACGTCTGAGAATAAGGATCTCCCTTTTTATTCTCACATGATGCCCTCCCTCAGAATGGACTCTTTGACAATGAAGCACACCCTTAGGAATTAATCACTGATAAGACACTATCTCAGTGTTGACCTCTGATCATGAGGCTCTCGCTCAGTCCTGGCACGCTGACAATTCTGATCCCATTACAAAGAGGCACTGCCTCACCAATGACCCTCTGACAAAGGAGCGGTGTGTCAGAACTGAGCATCTGACAAGGAGGCACTCGTTCAGTCTGACCCTCTCTCACTGCTGCAGAAGTGATCTTTTGTTCATGAGGTACTGCCTGGGTTCTAACCCTGATAGAGCTGAAATACCTCAGTACTTAATGTCAGTCTGTGCAAACCCTCCATTTTGACACCATTACACTGAAGCACAGCCTCAGTGCTGACCCACTGACAAAGAGACTCTGTCTCAGAACTGACCAGCTGACAGTATGCCAGTGCCCTCAGTACTGACACAATAATAATGAAGCCCTCCCTCAGGACTGACCCTCTAAATGTGAAGTCGCCCTCAATTCTGATGCCCTTACAATGAGGCACTGCCGCAGTTCTGACACCTGCACAATTAGGAACTGGCTCTGTCTGACAGTAATGCACTCCTGTAGTAGTGACCCTCTGACAATGAAGCACTCCCTCTGCACTGAAGCTCTGACAGTGCTTCAATTCCTCAGTAATGCCCCTCTGACAATGAAACTGTCCATCAGTTCTGACACTGTCACAGTGCTGCAATGTCTTAGTGAACCTGTAATCGTTTCACACTACCTCAGTTTTGACGCCTTTATCGTGAGGCAATGCCTCAGCGCTGATCCTCTGATACAGCTGCAATAACTTAGCACTGACCCTCTCTGTGCAGCAAACCCTCAATTCCCACACCGTTACACTGAGGAACTGCCTCAGAACACAAACTCTGACAAGGAGTCATTCCCATAAGACGAACACTCTGACATATGAACACTGCCTCAGAACTGGCACACTGACAATAAGGCAGTCCCTTAGTACTGACCCGCTGATCATAATACCACGGTCATGATCCTCTAATTGTGTGGAGTCCTTTCAATTCGGACACCTTTCGAAAGAAGCACTTCCTCCGTATTGATGCTGTGACAGTGCTTCAGTAGCTCAGTGCTCACCTGCTAATCATGGAGCTATCCCACAGTTCTGATCCCGTTACATCGAGGCCCTCGCTGAATCCTGACCCTCTGACTGTCCAAGACTATCTCTGTACTGGTCCTGCAAACGTGTTTCATGCCTTATTTCTCACCCCATTATATTGAGACTGTGCGCCCACCGGACCCTCTAACAGTGAGATAGTCCCTCAGCAGTGACACTACTGTGAAGCACTGTCATTGACCCTCTGACAATGAGGGTGTCAATTCTGGCCCCTTTACATTGAGGCACTGCGTGAGTATTGACCATTGAGGCACTTCGTCAGTAGTTACCTTCAGACCGATTAGGGTTAAGGCCAGATGGGGCTCAGGGTGGGGCTATGGTTAGGGTTAGGGCTGAGGCTAGGGTTAGAGTTGAGGTCAGGGTTGAGGCTGTAGTTGGGGGCTGGGACCAGGACCGGGACAAGCTCAGTCGGGGGAGTGAGGAGGGGATGGTCGGATGGCCGAGGACCGGGGCACAGGACAGTCGGGGCCAGGAGAGTGACAGGCTGGAATTAGGGCAAAAGATGGGGGCTGGGCCGGGTTGGGGTTGGGATTAGAGTTATGTCGGGGCTCGGGTCTGGAACAGGCAGTGCTTGGGGTCGGGGCTGCGGGCTGGCTGCTGGGACCTTAACCGGTTCTGGGTCGGGGTCGGGGTCGAGTTCGGTGTCAGGTTCAGGGCCGTGGTTGGGGTTTGAGTCAGGGTCCGGGCTGCGACAGGCTGCGGGGGAGAGTTGGTCTGGTGGGCGCTGATGGCTGGGTCTGGGTCTGGGTCTAGGTCGCTGGCATCTGGGCAGGGTGGGGTAGGAGCAGGGCTGGGTGCCTGGACCGAGGCCACGACAGGCTTCTGGCCGAGGGCTGGGGGTTAGGGTCAGTGTCCGGTGTCCGCGGCCGGGACAGACTGGGGTTAGGATTGGGGTCAGGGACTGGGGGCCGCGGCCGGGTTAGTCTGGGTTTAGGGTTGGAGTCCGGGACTTGGGGCTGCGGCCAGGACAGTGTGGGGTTAGGTTTGGGGTCGAGGACAAGCTACGGCAGTGTCGGGGCTGCGACAGGCTGGTGGCTGGGTTTTGGGACCAGTTTAGGGTTACGGCCAGGACAGGGGCTGAAAGCTGGGATCTGGGGCCGGTGCGTAGGGCCGAGGCTAAGGCTAAGTTTACGGTGATGGTCTGGGCTGGGGCCCTGGATTGGGTTGGGCCGGGCCAGGCCGGGGCTGCGACAGATTGTCGGCCGGGATTCGGCTGGGGTCTGAGGCTCGGGTCTGGGGTGAGGGCCCAGGTTTAGGGTTAGGATTGGGGCTACGTTTTTGGTGATTTTTGGGGCCGCGACAGGCTCGGGTTGGTGTGGGGGTTGGCGGCTTGGGTTCCAGGCCAGGACAGGCTGGGATTCGTGTCGGGGCTTGGGGGCCGCGGCCGGGTCCCGAACAGTCTGGGGCTAGGGCCTGGAGCCGGGACAGGCTGTGGGCTGGGGTGAGGGTCAGTTCCGTGGTATGGGGGCGGGGCTCGGACAGGCTGGGGACGGAGGCTGGGGCCGGGACATCACCCAGTAAAGAAACCACAAAAGTCAGATCCCGCCGTAAATAAAGTATAAAGTATAGAGCTCCCTGTAAATAAACCCTGTAAATCCTCCCGAAAATCCCCCTAAAACCTCAAACAGACGACAGCAATAAAAAAACCTAAAACACAGAGCCTCCAGTCAATGAAAGCTAAAACACAAGGCCCACTCGAAATCAACACTGAATAACAGAGCCCCGAGTAAATCACTGCAAGATAGTAAGATTCAATTAGTACCTCATAGTCAACAAGTCAGATGTGAGGCAGTGCCTGTTTGTCAGACAGTCAGTAATGCGGAAGGGCAGTGTTGTCTGACGGTCATTACTGAGGTAGCGCCACACGATCACAGGATCAGGCCTGAGGGAATGCCACGCGAATAGAGGATCAAATCTGGGTTATTGCAGCACTGAGAGGGTTGGAGTGAGATAACACCTCAGTGTCGGCAGTGTGCTGAAGTTCTGAGGAAGGGTCCCCGGACCTGAAACGTTAACTCTGTTTTCTCCTTCACAGATGTTGCCAGACATGCTGAGCTTTTCCAGCAAACCTGACTGCCCTGGTCGACGCAATGTCTCCGCCTGCTCCTCCCCCACCGAACTTATCTCCACCTATTTCAACTCTACTTTCTCCCCCTTGGTCCAGGAACTCCCTACCAACGACCGTGACACCACCCACGCCCTCCACCTCCTCCAGAACTTCCATTTCCCTGGTCCTCAATACCTCATCTTTACCATGGACGTCCAGTCCCTCTACACCTGCATTCCGCGGACAGATGGCCTAAAGGCCCTCTGCTTCTTCGTGTCCCGCAGGCCTGACCAGTCCCCCTGTACTGACACCCTCATCCGCTGAGCCGAACTCGTCCTCACCCTCAACAACTTCTCTTTCAATTCCTCCCACTTCCAACAGACAAAGGGGGTGGCCATGGGTACCCGCATGGGCCCAAGCTAAGCTATGTCTGCCTCTTTGTAGGTTACACGGAACAATCTGTCTTCCGTCGCTACACTGGCCCTGAACCCCACCTCTTCCTCCGTTGCATTGATGACAAAATCGGCGCCTCCTCGTGCTCCCACAAGGAGCTCGAACAGTTCATCCACTTCACGAACACCTTCCACTCTAAATTTAAGTTCACCTGGACCATCTCTAATACCTCTCTCTCCTTACTGGACCTCTCTGTTTCCATGTCTGGCAACCACCTGGAAACTGATATCCATTTCAAGCCCACCGACTCCTATAGCTGCCTAGAATACAACTCCTCCAACCCACCTTCCAGCAAAAATGCCATCCCCTATTCCCAACTCCTTCACTTCCACCGCATCTGTTCCCAGGATGAGGCATTCCACTCCCACACATCTCAGATGTCCTCGTTTTTCAAGGACCGCAACTTCTTCCCCTCAGTGGTCGAGAACGCCCTCGAACATTTCTCCCGCATTTCCCGCAACTCATCCTTCACAACCCCTCCCCGCAATAACAATCAAAACAGAATCCCCCTCATCTTCACGTACCAGCCCACTGAACTCCTGATCCAACGCATCATCCTCCAACACTTCTGCCATCTGCAAACCGACTCCACCACCAAAGGCATTTTTCCCTCCCCACCCTTATCTGTTTTACGGAGGGACTGCTCTGTCCGTGACTCCCCTGTCCGCTCCACACTCCCCTCCAGCCCCTCCACACCCAGCACTTTTCCCTGCAACCGCAGGAAGTGCCACACTTGACCCTACACCTCCCCCCTCACACCCATCCCAGGCCACAAGAAGACTTTCCACATCAAGCAGATATTCATCTGCACATCTGCTAATGTGGTATACTGCATCCGCTGTTCCCGTTGTGGCGGCCTCTACATTGGGGAAACCAAGCGGAGGCTTGGGGAACGCTTTGCAAAACACCTACCCTCGGTTTGCTCGAAACGACTGCACCTCCCACCCGCGAACCATTTCAATTCCCCCTCCCATTCCTCAGACGACATGTCCATCCTGGGCCTCCTGCAATGCCACAACGATGCCACCCGAAGGTTACAGGAACAGCAATTCATATGCCAATTGGGAGCCCTGCAGCCCAAAGTTGTCAATGTGGAATTCACAAGATTCAAAATCTCCCCTCCCTCTCCCGCATCCCAAAACCAGTCCACCTCGTCCCCGCCTCCCTAAACTGTTCTGCCTCCCACCTATCCCCTCCTCCCACGTCAAGCGCCACCCCCATTTTCTACCTACAGACCTTATCCCGTCCCCTTGACCTGTCTGTCCTCCCTGGACTGAAATACATCCTCCCTAACTCCCAAGCTACACTCACCTTTACTGGGTCCATTCCCGCCTCTTTGACCTGTCTGTCTCCTCTCCATCTATCTTCTCCTCTATCCATTTTCTACCCGCCTCCCGCTCATTCCCTATTTATTTCAGACCCTCCTTCGCCTCCCCCACTTCTGAAGAAGGGTCTAGGTCCGAAACGTCAACCTTCCTGCTCCTCTGCTGCTTGGCCTGCTGTGTTCATCGAGCTGTACACCTTGTTATCTCAGATTCTCCAGCATCTGCAGTTCCTACCATCTCTGCTAACGCAGAAAACTTGTTTGATGTACTGCAAGCTATTCAAGTCCTGGGAGAATTTTGCTGAGGGCTGATTAATATTATGCTCTTTCATAGCTTCGGTTGACACGATGGTATTGTTCTGAATATGTTAGAAAATTAAGACATACTCAGGGATAGACTCTGATGCAGACACAGGTTTGGCGACTGTTAGCAAAATAAGGCCATGAAGATTAAAACTGTGAAAAGGCAGTAAATGGGGTTGAAGGAACATTTTAATTTAGTATCCCTTTAATCGTGAAAAGTATGACAAGATCGCAGTTTCATGAATGAATGAAGTGGGTAATGGTAAACATAGTACGCTAGTAAGTGGTCAGTAAAGTTATGAATGTATGAGAGCGCGAGAGTGGTAATATGGAACGCTTGTGGGTCCATTGCTAAAGAGGAAATTTAGTACAACAGTAAAGAGGCTTGCACCAGTAATTATTTAGCAAAATTCACTGGACTCTGGGGTGGTTCCCGCAGATTGGAAAACAGCCAATGTGAGGCCACTGAGTAAAAAAGGAAGTCGACAAAAAGCAGGTAACTATAGGCCAGTTGGCTTAACTTCGGTTGTGGGGAAAATGCTTGAATCCATCATTAAGGAAGATAATACCAAGACAACTGGATATCAGTTGTCCCATTGAGAACACGCAGCATGGGTTCATGAAGGGTAGGTCATGTTTAACTAACTTGGTGGAATTCTTTGAGGACATTACTTGCATGGTGGACAATGGGGAACCTGTGGATGTCGTGTATCTGGATTTCCAGAAGGCATTTGACAAGGAGCTACACCAAAGGCTGCTACATAAGATAAAGTTGCACGATATTGCCAGTAATGTATTGGCATGGATAGAGGATGATTGACGAGTAGAAAATTAAGGGTAGGGGTAAATGGGTGCTTTTCTGGCTGGCTGTCAGTGGCTAGTGGTGTGCCTCAGGGATCAGTGTTGGGACTGCAATTGTTTACAATTGACATAGATGATTTGGAGTTGGGGACTAAGTGTGGTGTGTCAAAATTTGCATATGACACTGAAATGAGCTTTAGAGCAAAGTGTGTAGAAGACACTGAAAGTCTGCGGAGGGATGATCAGTCGAAGTGACTGGGCAAAGGTCTGGCAGAATGTCGATAAATGTGAGGTCATCCATTTTGGTAAGAATAACAACAAAATGGATTATGGTGCAAATGGTAAAAAATTGCAGCATGCTGCTGTGCAGAGGGACTTGTGCATGAATCGCTAAAAGTGGTATTGCAGGTGCAGCAGGTAATTAAAAAGGCAAATAGAATTTTGTCTGTCATTGCTCGAGGGATGGAGTTTAAAAACAGGGAGGTAATGCTGCAGCTGTATAGGGTCCTGGTGAGGCCGCTCCTGTGGTACTGTGTGCAGTTTTGGTCTCCTTACTTGAGAAGGGATTTACGAGCACTGGACGGGGTGCAGAGGAAATTCACTCGGTTGATTCTAGAGTTGAGAGTTTTGGAATATGAAGAGAGACTGAGTAGGCTGGGATTATACTCATTGGAATTCAGAAGAATGAGGGGAGATCTGATAGAAACAAACAAGATTATGAAGGGAATAGGTCAGATGGAGGCAGGGAGGTTGTTTCCACTAGTAGGTGAAACTAGGACGAGCGGGCATAGCCTCAAATTAAAATGAAGCAGATATAGGACTGAGGACAGGAGGAACTTCTTCACCCAAAGGGTTGTGAATCTTTGGAATTCCCTGCCCAGTGAAGCGGTTGAAGCTACCTCGCAGAATGTTTTTAAGGCAAGGCTCGATAAATTTATGAACAATAAAGGAATTAAGGTGAGCGGGCGGGTAAGTGGAGCTGAGTCTCAAAAAGATCAGCCATGATCTTATTGAATAGCGGGGCAGGCTCGAGGGGCCAGATGGCCTGCTCCTGCTCTTAGTTCTTATGTTTTTATGTTATAATGTTATAGTGCCTCACAAAAACCACAGAAAAGGATATTTTAAGACGATCGACCCTGCATTACTAAAGACGTGCTCGCAAGAGGTTCTGAGGAAGGATCACCTGACACGAAACGTTAACTCTGCTTTTTGCCCTCACAGATGCTGCCAGACCTGCTGAGCTTTTCCAGCAACTTTGTATTTTTTCCTGATTTGCAGCATCCGCAGTTCTTCCGGTTGTTACTATGCGTTTTGGTAATTATTTACAGGGGGCTCTTTATTTATAGCCAGCTCTGTCTTTTAGAGTTTATTTTTAAGTGGCCCTGTTTTATGGATAATTTAAAGGTCGGCTCGATATTGGCGTGTATTGACAAGGGCTCTGTGTTTTCGACTTTATTTAGAGGGAGCCCTGTGTTTTACATTTTACTTCCTCGGGCATCTGTTTTAGAGGTCATTTAAAGGGGTCTGTACATTTGAGGGTATAATTGCAGGGTGTTCTGTTTTAGGGATTATTTGAATTAAGCTCCTTGTTTTACTGGTTATTGAAAGGGATCTCTGTCTGAGAGCTTGTTTACAGGCGTCTCTGACGGTTTATTTACTGCAGGCACAGTTTTGGGGAGGATTTGCAGGGTACACTGTGTTTCAGGGTTTATTTACAAGGAGCTCTATACTTGAAATGTAATTTACATGGGCCTCTGTCTTTTATTGTTTCTTACTGTGGGCTCTGTTTTACAGTTTACTTCTTGAGGAACCTTTCTTAGGTGATATGTAAAGGCGTCTCTGTGCTTGAGAGTATAGTTACAGGCAGCTCGTCTTTATCGTTTGTTTAAAGGAGGCTCTGCGTTGGAGATTATTTACAGATAGCTTTGTGTTTCAGTCTTCATTGTGTATAAACCCTAAAACACAGACATCCCTGTAAATGAAGCTCTGTGTTTTAGGGTTTATTTACAGCGGGTTATGTGCCGGGGTCTCTGTGGTTTACATTTTACTTCGTGAGGGACCTTTCTTCGGGTTTATTTGAAGGGTCTCTGTGCTTGACAGTGTATTTACAGGGGCCTTTTTTTTTTTACAGTTTGTTTAAACCAGGCTCTGCGTCGGAGATTATTTCCAGGAGGCATTGTGCTTCAGTTTTAATTTACAGGGATGTCTGTGTTTTTGGGTGTACATACACGATGCTGTGTGTTTCTGGGATTATTTATAGTGAGCTCCGTGTTTTACAGGTTATTGAAAGGTGTCTCTGTTTTAGGGTTTGTTTGCAGGAGGCTGTTTATTTATAGGGAGCTTTGTCTTTCTGGGTTTTTTGTAAGGGGCCCTGTCTTACGGATAATTTACAGGTGGGCTAAGCGTTGGGGTGCAATTGAAGGTGCTTCGTGTTTTCGGATTTATTTAGAAGGAGCCCTTTGTTTTACCTTATGCTTCCTGGGCAATGTGTGTTAGAGTTCATTTAAAGGGGTCTGTGTATTTGAGCGTATAATTACAGGGGACTCTGTTGTTGAAGTTTGTTTAAATAGGACTCTGTGTTTTCGGGGTTATTTACAGTGAAGTCCGCGTTATTCGGGTTAGTGAAAGGGATCTCTGTGTTTGAGTGCCTCTGTGCAGGCGGCTCCGTGTTTGAGGGCCAGGAGTACGGCTGAAGCTGTGTTCGGTTTGCGCCTGAGGCTATGGTTAGTGTCGGATGAGGCCAGCGATAGGGCTGAGGATTATGGTTTTTGTTACGCTTTGGGCTGAAGTCAGGCTTCGCGCTTACGCGAGGGTTAGCTTTCGGGCTGAATCTCGGGTTAAGGTTAGGGATATTTCTGAGAGTAGGGAGAAAGAAATCGGCTTCGCATACCGAGAACCGGAGGGAGAGCAACTGCATATTCTACAGGAGAGTCGGGATGTATTGTAAGCTTAACAGGTCAAATAGTATTACAGATTCACATGATCCCATTACCAGGAGGCATTGCTACAGAACTGACCCTCTAACAATGAGGAATTTGCCTGGTCCAGGCAAGTATTGAAGCACTGTCAGAGGGACAGAACTGCTGGAGAGCATTATAATCAGACAGTCAATACTGAGGTAGCGCCTCATTGTAAGAGGGTCAGAACTGAGGAATTGCCTCGCATTTATAGGGTCTGTAATGAGGTAATGCAGCAGTACCAGAGGGTCAGAACTGTTGGGGTGCAATATTGTGAGACGGTCAGTACAGAGGTAGTGTCTTATTCTCAAGGGGTTAGACTTGTGGGAGTGCCACACGATTGCAGCACTGTGACAATGTCAAACTGAGGCACTTCCTCATTGTCAGATCGTCAGTCCTGTCAGAGCTACAGTGCTGAAGCAGTGCCTCATTGTCAAATGGTCCGCACTGAGGTATTGCAGCAGTGTCAGTGGGTCAGAACTGTGGGAGTGTATCAGTCATAGGGTCAAGACTGAGGCTGAGCCTTGTTCTAAATTCTTATGGGGGGCATGCTACATAACTAACTTACGTACTTTTTAAAAAATGAGGCATCGGCTGAATGTGATCCTCTGACAATTCTGCACTCCTTCAGTACTGACACTACAACACAGAGGGACGGCCTCAAGCGGACCCTCTGAAAATGAGGCATTCTCTCAGGACAATAATCTTTAATTGTAAACTAATCTGTAACACTATTTGACCTGTTAAGTTTACAATGCATACCGAGTCTACCTGCAGAATGTGCAGTTGATCTCCCTCTGGTTCTGTCTCTGTGTATGCGAAGCTGCTTTCTTTCTCCCTGCCCCCAGGAATAACCCTACCCCAAACCTGAAGCCGAGATTCAGCCCTAACGCTAACCCTTGCGTAAGCTCTGAGAATAACCTCAGGCCAAACCCTAACCCTAACCTTCGGCTCAGGTCTAACACAAACCATAACCCTCAGCTCCAGCGCTGACCCTAACCTCACCTCTAACGCTAGCCTCAGCCCGATACAAAAGCCCTCAAACACCAGGCCTCCTGCAAATGTAACCTCAGAAACCCCTTTCAATAACCCGTAAAACGTGTCGCTCTGAGTAAATAACCCCTAAAATACAGAGCCCTATTTAAACCAATCGTAAAAACAAAGCCTCCTGTAATTATACCCTCAAATACACGGTCCTATTGAAATGAATTCTCACACACATCACCCAGGAAGTCGAAGGTAAGACATAGGGCTCCCTCTAAATAAATCCGAAAACACTGAGGACCTGTAATTACACCTCACACTCAGCCATCTGTAAATTATCCGGAAGAGATGGCCCCTTACAAATAAACTTTGAAAAGATAGACGTACCTATAAATAACCGTCCCCGGGAAATAAACCCGAAGACAGAGACGCCTTTCAGTAACCTGTAAAACACAGATCACCATAAAGAATCCTTAAAACAGAGAGCATCGTGTACACATACCCTAAAACACAGACATCCCTGTAAATGAAGTCTGAAACAGACAGCCTCCTGTGTATATTCTCCGACGCAGAGTCTCATTTGAAAAAATGCTGAAAACAGAGCCCCCTGTAAATACAACCTTGAGCACAGAGACCCCTTTATATATAACCGAAGAAAGGTCCCTCAGGAAATTAGTGCAAAAGACACAGCCCCAAGTAAGAAACCATAAAAGACCGAGTCCCCTGTAAATAAAGTGTAAAATATGGAGGTCCCAGCAAATAAACCCTGAAACAGTGCCCCCTGCACATCCTCCCTAAATCTAAGCCTCCTGTAAATTAACTCTCAGAGGCGAAACTAAAACACAGAACCTCCAATTAATAAAACCTAAAACACAAGCCCACTGTAAATCAACACTAAATAACACAGCCCCCAGCACAGCACGGCGAATTGTTCGGATTGAGACAGTACATCATAGTCTGAGGCAATGCTTCTTTGACAAAGAGTCAGTAATGGGGAGGTGTAGTGTTGTCTGACGGTCATTGTTGAAGCAGCGTCTCATTGTAATAGGGTCAGAATTGAGGGAGCGCCTCATTGTACCAGGGTCAGGATTGAGGGAGCGCCTCGTTGTCAGCGGTCAGGACTGAGGGAGTGACTCATTGTCAGCGGGTCAGGACTGAGGGAGCGCCTCCTTGTCAGCGGGTCAGGACTGAGGGAGCGCCTCATTGTCACCGGCTCAGGACTGAGGGAGCGCCTCATTGTCAGCGGGTCAGGACTGAGGTATTTGAAGTAGGGCAATGAAGGGTGTGTGTCCTTTTATTCTTTTAAAGTTAGCGAATGCCAGAAAGATGATCAACCCTGTATGATTTGACTGGGTTGGGAATTACTTATGACAGCAGAAAGTTTAGGAGCCTGATTACCGCGGCTGGCTCTTGAGATTTCACTATTTCCGGTTTACTCATTTTTTCATTCAATTTCACGGAAGCGCTATTTTGAGAGTTGCTTTCTTAAAGGGAAAGCGGACCCGATTCAATATGCATCTAAGAGAGACGTGGTAACGCAGAAAACTTGTTTGATGTCCTGGGTGACGTTTGTTGAGGACTGATTAATTTTATAATTTTTCTTAGTTTCAGGAGACACGATGGATGGGATTGTTTTGTTCTGAATATAAAAGAAAATTAACATATACTCAGGGATTGACACTGATTTAGACACAAGTTTGAACACTGTTAGCAACAAGGGTTCAAACTGTGAAAAGGCAGTAATGGGGTGGAAGGAACATTTTAATTTCGTCTCCATTTATTAGTGAAAAGTACGGCAAGATGGCAGTTTTATGAATGAATGAATGAAATGCGGTAACAGTAAACACAGTACGCTAATGAGTGGTCAGTAAAGTTATGAATGAATGAGAGTGCGAGAGTGGTCAGATGGAGCGCTTGTGGGTGCATTGGTAAAGAGGACCTTTAGTACAACAGTAAAGAGGCTTGTGATATAGTGTTACACAAAAAAACACAGAAAAGGATATTTTAAGGCGAATGACCCTGTAATACTAAATGAAGCTCTGTGTTTTAGGGTTTATTTACAGGGGGTTATGTGCCGGGGGCTCTGTGGTTTACATTTTATTTCGTGAGGGACCTTTCTTCGGGTTTATTTAAAGGTTCTCTGTGCTTGACAGTGTATTTACAGGGGCCTTCTTTCTTTACCGTTTGTTTAAATTAAGCTCTGCATCGGAGATTTTTTCCAGGAGGAATTGTGTTTCAGGGTTAATTTACAGGGATGTCTGTGTTTTTGGGTGTACATACACGATGCTGTGTGTTTCTGGGATTATTTATAAAGACACGCTAGCCAGACTCCGGAAGCCTTGTTAAGTGCTCACCGATATGAGTAAATAGGGCAGAACACAGGATATCAAGGGACAAAGCTTATAAGATAAGCAAGTGACCACATGAGCGAACGGGTACCGCGTGTTTGAATCCGAATGGTAAATATGTGATACACAACAATTTGATCTAACTGACTGCCTGGTTAATTGAAAACCGAAGGAACTGCAGATGCTGCAAATCAGGAACAAAAACAAAACTGCTGGAAAAGCTCAGCAGGTCTGGCAGCATTTTTGAAGGCCAAAACAGTTAACGTTTAGGGTTTGAGTACAGGGTGCTCTGTGTTTTGGATTATTTACAGGGGGCTCTGTTTTAGGGTTTCTTTACAGCGTCTCTGTGTTTTATGGTTTCTTACTGGGTTCTCTGTCTTTTACATTTTACTTCCCGAGGGGTCTTTCTTCGGTTATATTTCAAGGGGTCTCTGTGCTTGAGTGTATTTACAGGGGGCTCTTTTTCACGTTTGTTTAAACGAGATTCTGCTTCGGAGATTACTTACAGAAGGCTTTGTGTTTCACGGTTCATTTACAGGGACGTCTACGTTTTAGGAATTATTTACAGTGATCTCCGTGTTTTACAGTTAATTGAAAGGGGTCTCTGTCTTCGGGATTCGGAATTCGGTACCGGAGGCTCTATGTCTTCGGTTAGGAGTAGGGCTGAAGCTCGGTTTGGTTTAGGACGAAGGTGATGGTTAGTGTGGGGATGAGGCTTGCGTTATAGGACTGAGGGTAGGTGTTAGGGCTAAGACTAGAGTTAGAGGTAAGGTTAGGGTCAGCGTTGGGACTGGGTGTTATGGTTTTGGGCTGAGGTTGGACTTAGGGTTTACATGAGGGTTAGCGTTCGGGCTGAATCTAGGGTTAGGGTTACGGCTAGTGTTATTTCTGAGGGTCGTATGGAAGAAAGCAGCTTCACTTACCCAGAGGCAGAGCTGGAGGGAGAGCAACTGCGTTTTCTACAGGAGACACGGGAAGTATTGCAAAATTAAAAGGTCAAATAATATTACAGATTAGTTTATAATTAAAGATTATTGTCCTGAGGGAATGCCTCATTGTCAGAGGGTCAACCTGAGGCTGTCCCACTTTGTTATAGGTCAGTACTGAAGGAGTGCAACACTGTCAGAGGATGAAATTCAGGACTTTACCATTTACTGTATAAATCCTAACTTGGTTTGACTTTCCAAAGTGCACACCTGTATCTGTGTACAATTGTATTTACCAATCCTCAGCCCGCTTCCCCATCTGATCGAGAAGCCTCTGTAAATTTTGATAAACTTCTTTGCTATCAATGATATCTCCTACTTTTGCATTAACAACAAACTTACTCATCATGCCTTGTACATTCACATCCAGAACATTCACATAAATAACAAATAACAAAGGTCCCAGCACCCACCCCTGTGGCACACAACTGCTGCAATACCTCTAGTGTGGACCCTTTGACAATTAGGCACGGCTTCAGTACTGAAGCTCTGACAGTACTGACGATCTGACAATGAGGCACTCTCTCAGTCCGACATTCTCACAGTGCTGCAATCTTGTGGCACTCCAACAAGTCTCACCCCTTTAGAATGAGACACTGCCACAATATTGACCCTCTCACAATAATGCATACGACAGTTCTTAGGGTGCTGCATGACCTCAATACAGACCCAACACATGTGAGGCACTTCCTCAGTTCTCACCCGCTTACAATGAGGCGCTACCTCATTCTTGACTCTCCGACTCTCCAGCAGTTCTATCCATCTCACAGTGCTTCAGAATTGGGCTGGAACAGCTGACAGGGTCTCATTTTCCTCATTGATAGTAGGAAATTCAGATGCTGGAGAATCTGAGATAACAAGTTGTAGAGCTGGATGAACACAGCAGGCCAAACAGCATCAGAGGAGTAGGAAGGCTGACATTTCGGGCCTCGACCCTTCTTCAGAAATAGTGGAGGGGAAGGGGGTTCTGAAATAAATAGGGAGAGAGGGGGAGGCGGATAGAAGATGGATAGAGGAGAAAATAGGTGGAGAGGAGACAGACAGGTCAAAAAGGCGGGGATGGAGCCAGTAAAGGTGAGTATAGGTGGGGAGTTAGGGAGGAGATAGATCAGTCCAGGGAGGACGGACAGGTCAAGGGGGCGTGATGAGGTTAGTAGGTGGGAGATGGGGGTGGGGCTTGAGGTGGGAGGAGAGAATAAGTGGGAGGAAGAACAGGTTAGGGAAGCGGGGACGAGCTGGGCTGGTTTTGGGATGCAATAGTGGGAGGGGAGATTTTAAAGCTTGTGAAGTCCACATTGATAACATTGGGCTGCAGCATTTCCAAGCGGAAAATGAGTTACGGTTCCAGCAACATTCGGGTGGCATCGTTGTGGCACTGTAGGAGGCCCAGCATGGACATGTCCTCTGAGGAATGGAAGGGGGAGTTGAAATGGGTCGTGAGTGGGAGGCGCAGTTGTTTAGTGCGAACCAAGCGTAGGTGTTCTGCAAAGCCGTCCCCGAGCCTCCGCTTGGCTCCCCCGATGTCGAGGAGGCCACAACAGTAACACCGGAAGCAGTATACCACATTAGCAGATGTGCAGGTGAACATCTGCTTGATGTGGAAAGTCTTCTTGGGGTCTGGGTGGGGGTTGAGTGGGGAGGTGTAGGGGCAGGTGGCGCAATTCCTGCGGTTGCAGGGACAAGTGGCGGGAGTGGTGGGGCTGGAGGGGAGTGTGGAGAGGACAAGTGGGTCATGGAGAGAGTGGTCCCTCCGGAAAAGAGCTTAGAGTGGGGAGGGAAAAATGCCTTTGGTGGTGGGGTCGGATTGCAGATGTCGGAAGTGTCAGAGATGCTGCCAGAACTGCTGAGCTTTTCCAGCAACTATGTTTTTGTTCCTCATTTTGATGCATTCGCAGTTCCTTTAGTTTTTCATGTGTTGTAGTGATTATATACAGGAGGCTCTGTATTTCAGCGTTTATACCCTGGGGCTCGTATGTTTTAGGGTTCATTTATCAGGGGCTGATGAAGTTGTTTTGACCAACATGCTTATTTCAGAGAGGTAAGCATATCAGAAGACGCAAAGCTCACTTTAACCAGATGACTAAGTTTTGATGCTGGTTAAATTAAAATGCTTATTTCAGCGAGTTAAGCACCTCAGAAGCCAAAAATCTGAACTTCACCAAATGACACAATTTTTTCTGTTCGTTTGACTAAAATGCTTATTTAAGCGAGTTAAGCACTTCAGAAGATCAAAATCTCAACTTCACCAAATGAGTCAACTCTTGATGCTGGTTTGACTAAAATGCTTATTTCAGAGAGATAAACAGATCAGAAGACTAAAATCTCAACATCACCAAAGGACCTAAATTATGATGCTGATTTGACTAAAATGCTTCTTTCAGTGAGATAAGCACTTCAGAAGTCAAAAATCTCAACTTCACGAAATGACTTCAATGTTGATGCTGTTTTGACGAACATGCTTATTTCACTCAGATAAGCACTTCAGAAAACCAAAATCTGAACTTCACCAAAGGACTCAACTTTTGATGCTGATTTGACTAAAATGCTTATTTCAGTGAGATAAGCATATCAGAAGACTAAAATCTCAACTTCACCGAAGGGCCTAACTTTTGATGCTGATTTGACTAACATGCTTATTTCAGTGAGATAAGCACTTCAGAAATCAAAAATCTCAGCTTCACCATCTGACTTAATATTTGATGCCGTTTTGACTAACATGCTTAATGCACTCAGATAAGCTCTTCAGAAGACCAATATATCACTTCAAAAAATGAGTTAGTTTTTGATGTTGGTTTGAATGACATGCTTATTTCATGAGCTCAGCACTTCAGCAGATCAAAATCTCACCTTCACCAAATGACTCAAATTTTGATATTGTTTTGACTAACATGCTTATTTCAGCGAGTTGAGCACTTCAGTCGACCAAAATCTGAAGTTCACCAAATGACTCAAGTTTTGATGATGGTTTGAATAACATGCTTATTACAGTGAGATAAGCACTTCAGAAGTCAGAAATCTCACCTTCACCAAATGACTTAATTTTTCATGCTGTTTTGTCTAACATGCTTATTTCAGTGAGATAACCACTTCAGAAAACCAAAATCTGAACATCACCAAATTACACAAGTTTTGATGTTGGTTTGACTAACATGATGATTTGAGCGAGATAAGCACTTTAGTAGTCAAAAATCTCAACTTCACCAGATGACCTAATTTTTGATGCTGCTTAAATTAAAATGCTTATTTCAGCGAGATAAGCACTTCAGAAGATCAAAAGCTCAACTTGCCCAAATTACTCAACTTTTGATGTTGTTTTGACTGACGTGCTTATTTCAGAGAGATAAGCACTTCAGAAACCAAAAATCTCAACTTCACAATCTGACTTAATTTTTGATGCCGTTTTAACTAATATGCTTAATTCACTCAGATAAGCACTTCAGAAGACCAATATCTCACTTCAAGAAATGAGTTAGTTTCTGATGCTGGTTTGAATGACATGCTTATTTCATGAGGTCAGCACTTCAGAAGATCAAAATCGCACCTTCACCAAAAGACTCCAATTTTGATGTTGTTTTGACTAACATGCTTTTTTCAGCGAGTTAAGCATATCAGAAGACTAAAATATCAACTTCACCAAAGGACCTAACTTTTGATGCTGATTTGACTGAAATGCTTATTTCAGTGACATAAGCACTTCAGAAGTCAAAAATCTCAGTTCACCAAACGACTTAAATGTTGATGCTGTTTTGTCGAACATGCTTATTTCACTCAGATAAGCATTTCAGAAGTCAAAAACCTTATCTGCACCAATTGACTTATTTTTTCATGAAGTTTTGACTAACATTGTTATTTCAGTGAGATAAGCATTTCAGAAAACCAAAATCGGAACTTTCCCAAATGACTCAACTTTTGATGTTGTTTTGACTAACAAGCTTAATTCAGCGAGATAAGCCTATCAGAAGACTAAAATCTCAACTTCACCAACGGACCTAACTTTTGATGCTGATTTGACTAAAATGCTTATTTCAGTGAGATAAACATTTCGGAAATCAAAAATCCCAGCTTCACCAAATGCCTTAAATGTTGATGCTGTTTTGACCAACATGCTTATTTCACTCAGATAAGCACTTCAGAAGACCAAAATCTGAACTTCACCAAATGACTCATGTTTTGATGTTGGTTTGACTAACATGATTAACAGGGTGAGATAAGCACTTCAGTAGTCAAAAATCTCAACTTCACCAAATGACTTTATTTTTAACGCTGTTTTGACTAACATGCTTATTTCAGTATGATGAGCACTTCAGAAAACCAAAATATGTACTTCAACAAATGACTCAAGTTTTGATGTTGGTTTGACTAACATGCTTATTTCTGCGATTTAAGCTCTTCAGAAGGCGAAGATCTCAACTTCACCAAATGACTCAACTTTTGTTTTTGGTTGGAACAAAATTGTTATTTCAGCGAGTTGAGCTCTTCAGAAGACCAAAATCTCAACTTCACAAAATTACTCAAGTTTTGATGTTGATTTGACCAACATGCTTATTTCAGTGAGATAAGCACTTCAGAAATCAAAAATCCCAGCTTCACCAAACAACTTAAATGTTGATGCTGTTTTGACTAACATTCTTATTTCACTCAGATAACCACTTCAGAACACTAAAACCTGAACTTCACCAAATAACTGCAGTTTTCATGGTGGTTTGACGAACATGCTTATTTGATTGAGAGAAGCATTTCAGAAGATCAAAATCTCAGCTTCACCAAATGACTCAACGTTTGATGTTGTTTTGACTAAGGTGCTTAATTCAGCGAGATAAGCATATCAGAAGATTAAAATCTCAACTTCACCGAAGGAAATAACTTTTGATGCTGATTTTACTAAAATGCTTACTTTAGTGAGATAAGCACTTCAGAAGTCAAAAATCCCAACTTCACAAATGACATAATTTTTCATGCTGTTTTGACTAACATGCTTATTTCAGTGAGATAAGCACTGCAGAAAACCAAAATCTGAACTTCACAACATGTCTCAAGTTTTGATGATGGTTTGACTAACATGATTATATGAGTGAGATAAGCACTTCAGAAGTCAAAAGTTTCAACTTCGCCAAAGGACCTAAATTTGCACGCTGGTTGGACGAAAATGCTTATTTCAGTGAGACAAGCACGTCAGAAATCAAAAATCTCAACTTCACCATCTGACTTAATTTTTGATGCTGTTTCGAATAACATGCTTAATATACTCAGATGAGCACTTCTGAAGATCAATATCTCGCTTCACCAAATGAGTCAGTTTTTGATGTTGGTTTGAATGACATGCGTATTTGATGAGGTAATCTCTTCAGATTGCAAAATCTCACCTTCACCAAATGACTCAACTTTTGATGTTGTTTTCACTATAGTGCTTATTTCAGCGAGTTAAGCACTTCAGAAGATCAAAACCTCAACTTCCCCAAATGACTGAACTTTTAATGCTGTTTTGACTCAGGTGCTTAGTTCAGCGAGATAAGCGTATCAGAAGTCTAAAATCTGAAATTCACCAAATGACCTAACTTTTGATGCTGTTTCGTCTAAAATGAATATTTCAGTGAGATAAGCACTTCAGAAGTCAAAAAAACCCAACTTCACGAAATGACTTAAATGTTGATGCTGTTTTGACTAACAAGCTTATTTCAGTGAGATAAGCACTTCAGAAAGCCAAAATCTGAACTTCACCAAATGACTGCAGTTTTGATTTTGTTTAGACTAACATGATTAATTGAGTGAGATAAACACTTCAGAAGTCAAAAATTTCAACTTCACCAAATGACTTAATTTTTCATGCTGTTTTGAATAACATGCTTATTTCCGTGAGTTAAGCACTTCAGAAAACAAAATCTGAACTTTACCAAATGACTCAAGTTTTGATGTTGGTTTGACGAACATGATTATTTGAGTGAGATAAGCACTACAGAAATAAAAAATCTCAACTTCACCATCTGACTTAATTTTTGATGCTGTTTTGACTAACTTGCTTATTTCACTTTGAAAAGCAATCAGACGACCATTACGTGACTTCACCAAATGAGTTAGTTTTTGATGTTGTTTTGAATGACATGCTTATTTCATGAGGCAAGCACTTCAGAAGATCAAAATCTCAACTTCACTAGATGACTCAATTTGTGATGTTGTTTTGACTAACCTGTTTATTTCAGCGAGTCAAGCACTTCAGAAGGCTAAAATCTCAACTTCACCAAATTACTTAATTTTTTATGCTGTTTTGACTAACATGCTTGTTTCACTCAGATAATCAGTTCAGAAGACCAAAATCTGAACTTCAACAAATGAGTCAAGTTTTGATGTTGGTTGGACTAACATGCTTATTAGAGTGAGATAAGCACTTCAGAAGCCAAAAATCTCAACTTCACCAAATGTCTCAACTTTTCATGCTGGTTGAAATAAAATGTTTATTTCAGCGAGTTAAGCTCTTCAAATGACCAAAATCTGAACTTCACCAAATTAGTCAAGTTTTGATGTTGGTTTGACTAACATGATTATTTGAGTGAGATAAGCACTTCAGAAGTCAAAATCTCTGCTTCACCAAATGACTCAACATTCAATGTTAATTTGAATAACATGCTTATTTGAGCGAGTTAAGCAGTTCAGAAGGCAAACATCTCAACTTCATCAAATGATTTAATTTTTAATGCTGTTTGGATTAAAATGCTTATTCCAGCGAGATAAGCACTTCAGAAGATCAATATCTCAACTTCACCAAATGACACAACTTTTTTCGTTGTTTTGACTAACGTGCTTATTTCAGCGATACAAGCATAGCAGAAGACCAAAGTCTCAACTTCAAAAACACTCTCAACTTTTTATGCTGTTTTGACAGCATGCTTATTTGAGTAAGATAAGCACTTCAGAAATCCAAAATCTGAACGTCACCAAAGTACTCAAGTTTTAATGTTGTTTTGAGTAACATGCTTGTTTCTGCGATTGAAGCACTTCAGAAGTCAAATATCTCAACGTCAACAAATGACTTAATTTTTGATGCTGTTTTGACTAACATGCTTATTTCAGTAAGATAAGCACTTCAGAAAACCAAAATCTGAACTTCACCAAATGACACACGTTTTGATGTTGGTTTGACTAACATG
>NC_063375.1:8550575-8550913 GCF_021869965.1 Rhincodon typus
CAAATGACTCAACTTTTGTTTTTGGTTGAAACAAAATTCTTATTTCAACGAGTAAAGCTCTTCATTAGACCAAAATCTCAACTTCACCAAATGACTCAAGTTTTGATTTTGATTTGACCAACATGTTTATTTCAGTGACCAACATGTTTATTTCAGTGAGATAAGCAATTTGAGAAATCAAAAATCTCACCTTCGCCAAATGATTCAACTTTTGGTGTTGTTTTTTACTAACGTGCTTATTTCAGCGAAATAAGCATATCTGAAAACTAAAATCGAACGTTCACCAGATGACCTAACTTTTGATGCTGGTTAAATTAAAATCCTTATTTCAGCGAGTA
>NC_063375.1:8551413-8579152 GCF_021869965.1 Rhincodon typus
TCTGTCTTCGGAGAGTCCACAAAACCATTTTGAAGTCAAAGTAATCCGTTGAAAGATGGTTAAGTAGTAACAGTGTTGTTTTATTGGTGTTTGTAATAAATTTCAGGTAATTTTTGGATACACCAAATCGCAAAATTACAGAAGGGGAAAGAGGCCATTTGGCCCATCATACTGACTTGTCTCTATCATCTCATGCAATACGTTTTTCCGCCTATCACCTGCACACCATTTTCATCCAATTCCCTCTGTACGTCTCCATTGCACCTCATTCATCACATTTACTGCAGTGCAAGCCATAACCTAACTACACACTCTGTGATAAAGCTACTCTACGAGCAGGGACATCTTCTCCCGATCTACTCTGTTTAACTCTCTCACGATTTCAAAAATCCTCAATTCCATCTCCTCTCAGCCTGCTATTGAGAGAGAACAGTCCCCAACTCTTCAATATATTCTTGTATCTGAAGCTTTTCCTACCTGAAACTATTCTCGTAATAAACAGCACATCAATGCATTTGCCTTTTTCCTATAATGTGCAGGCCACAACCGTGCACAATACTCCAGCTGAAATTGAACTTACCTTGCAGAAGTTCAAAATCGTCAACTTCTTACTCGTATACTCTGTACTCCCATTAATAAAGGCTGTATGCTTCATTTATTGCTCTCTCCAGCTGTACTGCGACCATCATTTCAACTGTGCACGTCCATACTCCTATTTTACGTTGGTCGGAAAAACACTTGAAAGACAAAGTGCATCACCTTATACTTCTCCGCATTGTACCTCATATTCCACCGATCTGCCCACTCCATCAACTTTTCAATGCACTTTTGGAGTTCCACACTATTCTTCTCACAATTTACAATTCTCAAGTTTAATGGCATCTGATAACTTGGAAATTGTCCCCTGCACACCTCGATCAAGGTAATTAATTATCTATCTGGTCAGTATGGACGAGTCGGACCAAAGTGTCTGTTTTCATACTGCACATCTGCGATTCTATGACTCCATGTTACACTGACAATAAAGCACTTTCTCAAGTAATATCCTCTGAGAACGAGGCACTCCCACACTGCTGCAAATACCTCAGTACCAATCCTCTTAATATGGAGCACTCCCTCAGTTCTAACCCATTGACCGTGACACAATGTCTCTGGACTCAATCTCTAATCAGTTGGCACTCCCTCAATTCCAACACCTACACAATGAGGCACTGCCTCCTTATTGATCCTCTGACTCCTGCAGATCTGAATCACTGACAGTCCAGTATTGTTAGTCCTGACCCTTTAATCATTTCGCACTCTCTCAATCCTGACGCCACTACATTGAGGAACTGACTCAGGAGTAACCCACTGGCCATAAGGGGCCCCCTCAGTACTGAACCTCTGACTGTGCTTCAATACCTCAAGACTGACCCCCTGTCAATAAAGCATTCCCTCAGTTCGACCGTCTGTAATTGCTGCAATACCTCAGCACGGGTCCTGTAATCAAGTGGCACTCCTTCAATTCTAACCCCTTTGGGATGTGGCACTGCCTCAATGTTGACCCTCTGACAATGAGGCACCCCCCCCCCCAGTACTGAATGTCTAATGATGTGGCATACCCTCAATTCTGAACCTTTTACAATGAGGGGATGTTCACTGATGATTGCACAATGTTCAGAACCATTCGCAACTCTTCAGATACTGAAGCAGTCCTTGATCAAATGCAACAAGACATGGCTTGGCCCAACAAGTGCAAATAACATTTGTGTCACACAATACAAACGTCAACAATAAGAGACAATCGTACCACTGCCCCTTGGCATTATACAGTGTTACCATCACTGAATCCCCACTATCAACATCCTGAGGGTCATCATTGACCAGAAACTCAACTGCACTCACCACATAAACACAGTGCAAGAGCAGGTCAGAAGTTAGAAATACCACGGGGAGTAATTCTCCGGCTGACTCCTCAAAGCCTGTCCACCATCTTCAAGGCACACGTGAGGAGTGTGATGGAATAGTCCCCACTTGTCTGGCTAAGGGCAGCCCCAACAGCACAAGAAGCTTTAAACAATCCAGGACAAAGGAGCACGCTTGACTGGCACTACATTCACAAATATCCACTCCCTCTACCACCGACAGTCAGTAGCAGCAGTGTGTGCTATCGACAAGATGCACTGCAGAAATTCACTAAAGATCTTCAGACAAACCCACGACAACTTCCGTCTGGAAGAACAAGGGTAGCATGTCAGAAATGCCACCTTCAAATTCCCCTCCAAGCCAGTCACCATCCTGACTTGGAAATACATTGAATGCAGCTGTGAAGGAAGACACCAAGAGGGAGAAAGAGAGAAATAAAATCTGAGAGAAATGACAAATGCTGTCGCCAAACTAAAATTGTAATCTTCAAATATCCTAAATAATAGCACCAGAGCAGAGAGGGGCAACCATTTGATACTCAATGTCACTATAACACAAGTTAACAGAAACATGTCACCCCCAGGACATACAGAAGAAAAATACCCTCTTCTGTAAATAATACACAAGATTTATCTGTTCCCGTGATGGCAGGCATCGTCTTTTTGAAGAAGGTTCTTTCTGAAAGATGGCTCCTTCACCACCACTCTGTACCAGCATGGGAGTGTGTATGTGGTGGGGGTGGCCAGGTTAGTGCTGATCTTCTGTTTCCTTCACTGGCTGAATGTTAAAAAGAATGCATCAGTTAGTCAAGTGACCAACTCCCCATGGGATTGGCGAGGAGGAGGAGTGGAAGAGGTTAAGGGATAATTGTGCGTTGAGAAAACCATCCAAATTGGGGGAGTTATGTATGAGGCTAATACTGTCAGAATTCAGTTGGGTGGGGTAGAGGACGAGGAAAGATGCAGCAACCGTCTGCTCATGTTGTGGGATACTGTTGCACCTGTCAGAGCAGGACATGGAGAGGAAGCAACATAATGAATGCATATGGAACTGAAATATCAAATTTACAGGGCAACAACTGTTCCACCTCCAAGGACTTGGTTGTAAATGCCTCAACAACTGAACAGACCGGCAAATTCCAGTAGAGGTAGACACTCGGCAGACTTTTCATCATTCAGAAGGCTAAAGACAACCTGAGCTTCTGAATCTCTCCACATTAAGACACAAGTAAGGCGTGTGATGGAATATTCCCCACTCGCGTGGAGAGGTGTCGCTCCAACAACACAAGAAGCTCAACACTGTTCAGGACAAAGCAGCCCACTTGATTGGCACCACATCCACAAACATTCACTCCCTCCACTACCAGCACTTAGTAGCAGCAGTGTGTACCATCTGCAAGGTACACTGCAGAAATTCCACCAAAAATCCTCAGACAGCACTTTCCAAACACGTGACTACTTCCATCTGGAAGGACGAGGGGAGCAGATACATGGGAATACTACTCCCGACATGATCCCCTCCAAACTTTAAATATGTCACCATTCCTTCACTGTCCCTGGGTCAAAACCCTGGACCTTCCTTCCTAATAATATTTCCTTACGAGCAGAGTGGCCAGTGGTTAGCACTGCTGCCTCACAGCGCCAGAGATCTGGGTTCAATTCAGTCTCAGGTGACTGTGTGTGGGGGGATGCACATCCTTCCCATGTGTATTGTGGGCTTCCACCAGGTGCTCCGGGTTCCTCCTACAGACTAAAAATGTGTGGATGAGGTGAATTGGCCACGCTAAATTGCCCATTGTGTCCAGGGATGAGTAGTGATGTCTATTATCCTTGGGAAGTGCAGGGTTACAGGGATAGGGTGTGGGTGGTTGAGGTCCGTCTTGTGGAATGCTTTTTGGAGTCATTATGGACTTGTTGGGCCAAATGGCCTATTTCCACACTGTATGGATTCTAATGATTGTGTGTCAACTGTCAGCACAAGGACTGGAGTGGTTCAAGAAGGCAGCTGAACACCACCTTCTCATGGGGTAACTAATGGCAGCCAATAAAGCTGGAAAAGCCAGCGATCTTTAGATATCACAAATGAATTTTAAAAACTCTGAAGTCCTCACCCTTGGGGTCATTCCAGTCAATCTTGTCTCATTTGGTTCATGGAAACATAGAAGAATAGGAGTGAGCACTTCGAGTCTGTTCCACCTTTCAACATGATCATGGCTGATCATTGAATTCACACTGTTTCTACCCACTGTCTTCATTCTCTTTAGTCCTAAGCACCATATCCAATTTCCCTTTGAAAATAGTCAATGGTTTGACCTCAACAGTTCCCAGACAGAATTTCACAGGCTGACCTCTGTATGGGTGAAGACATTTCTCCTCATTTCCTAAATGATCACCTTTTCCTCCTTGACTCTAAGCCCTATTTCTGGAGTCCGAAGTCAGTGAGGACATCCTTACTGCATCTCCCTTGTCCAGTCCTCTTTAAATTTATAGGCTTCCATCAGATGGCCGTTCTTCTTTTAAACTCCCACGAATACAGCCCGAACTGATCCAGTCTCCCTTCATCTCTCAATAACACCATCCCAGAAATAACTCTGGTAAATCTTTCACTCACTGTCACTATAACCAATCCATGAATCCCCTCAATAAGGCAGCCAACGAACCATCTGCCTTGTTCACCACCTGCAGTAGGGTCAGGGTCAGGGTCATACTTGCTTTCAGCGACAGGTACAAGGACACTAAGGACTCAGTACACCCCTCCCTTTCCCAATCTGTCACCATTCAGATAATATATGGCTATTCAGTTTTTGCCCCTAAAGTAGATAACTTCACATTTATGCAAGAGGTGGTTCATCTGCTCCGTACTTAACCACTCATCAACTCAACTCAACCTGCCCTGAGATCCACCATGGCCCCAACAGACAGGGTAACATACAGAGCCAAGACTGAGGAACAAGCCTCACAGAAGACTTCGTTCAAGGCTCAACAACGATGGTATACCCAGAAACAGCCTACCAACCTCAGGTGTGTACCAGTTTAAAAGTATAGAACTATGGATGAAGAAAGACCAGGTGTTCGGCAACTAATTATTCACTTGGAACCATGTGACCACGAGTCCGTGTCCAAACTCCACGGGAGCAAAAGGTGGCGGGCGCGACAGTTTAACCAATCAGATGACAAGGTCTGTGCATGAGCCCCGCCTACGAACGACAGAGTCTCTCCCGTGAGGACAGTGGCGACGCCAATGACGTGCGGTTGCTCCAATCAGGGGAGGCAGGGGAAGCTGACACCCCAACCCTCCCCCTGTAACCCTGCACTTCCCATGGATAATTCACATAACTAGTCATCCCTGGACGCAATGGGCATTTTAGCGTGTCCAATTCACCTAATCCACATATCTTTAGTCTGTAGGAGGAACCCGGAGCACCTGGAGGAAACCCACAAAGACATGGGAAGAATGTCAAACCCCCCACACACAGTCACCTGAGACTGAATTGAACCCAGATCTCTGGTGCTGTGAGGCAGCAGTGCTAACCACTGGCCACTGTGCTGCTCGTAAGGAAAATATTGTTAGGAAGGGAGGTCCAGGGTTTTGACCCAGCGACAGTGAAGGAATGGTGACAAATTTAAAGTTTGGAGGGGATCTTGTCAAGAATGGTATTCCTATGTAGCTGCTGCTCTTGTGTTCCTCGATGAAGTAGTCACGTGTTTGGAAAGTGCTGTCTGAGGATTTTTGGTGGAATTTCTGCAGTGTACCTTGTAGATGGTCCACACTGCTGCGACTTTGTGTTTGTGGTGGAGGGAGTGAATGTTTGTGGATGTGGTGCCAATCAAGTGGGCTGCTTTGTCCTCAACTTTGTTGATCTTCTTGTGTTGTTGGAGCTGCACCTGTCCAGGCAAGTGGGGAATATTCCATCACACACCTGACTTGTGTCTTAATGTGGAGAGATTCAGAAGCTCAGGTTGTCTTTAGCCTTCTGAATGATGTAAAGTCTGCCGAGTGACTACCTCTCCTGAATTTACCGGTCTGTTCAGTTGTTGAGGCAATTGCATCAAGTCCTTGGAGGTGGAACAGTTGTTGCCCTGTAAATTTGATGTTTCAGTTCCATATGCATTCATTATGTTGCTTCCTCTCCATGTCCTGCTCTGACAGGTGCAACAGTATCCCACTAGATGAGAAGACGGTTGCTGCATCTTTCCTCGTCCTCTGTCCCACCCAACAGCATTCTGACAATATTAGTCTCACACGTAACTCCCCCAATTTGGATGGTTTTCCCAACGGACATTTATATCTTAACCTCTTACACCCACCCTCCCGGCTATTCCCATGGGGAGTTGGTCACTTGACTAACTGTTGCATTCTTTTTAACATTCAGCCAGTGAAGGAAACAGAAGATCATCATTAACCTCTCCCCCCACCACCACACACACACTCCCATGCTGGTACAGAGTGGTGGTGAAGGAGCCATCTTTCAGAAAGAGCCTTCTTCAACAAGACCATGCCTGCCATCACGAGAACAGATAAATCTTGTGTATTATTTACAGAAGAGGTTATTTTGCTTCAGTATGTCCCGGGACTGACATGTTTCTGTTAACCTGTGTTTTCATGATATTGATTATCTAATGGTCGCCCCTCTCTGCTATTAATCAGGATAATTGAAGATTACAATTATAGTTCGTCTCCTGCATTTGTAATTTCTCTCAGATATTCTCTCGCTCTTTCTCCCTATTGGTGGATGACTGTCTTCCTTCACAGTTGCATTCAATGTATTTCCAAGTCAGGATGGTGAATGGCTTGGAGTTGAACTTGAAGGTGGCATTTCTCATACACTACCCTTGTTCTTCCAGACGGAAGTTGTCGTGGGTTTGTCTGAGGATCTTTAGTGAATTTCTGCAGTGCATCTTGTAGATAACATACACAGCTGCTACTGACTGTCGGTGGTAGAGGGAGTGGATATTTGTGAATGTAGTGCCAGTCAAGCGTGCTGCTTTGTCCTGGATGGTTTAAAGCTCCTTGTGTTGTTGGGTCTGCACTCATCCAGGCAAGTGGGGACTATTCCATCACACTCCTGACTTGTGCCTTGTAGATGGTGGACAGGCTTTGAGGAGTCAGGAGGAGAATTACTCCCTCTGGTATATCCAGCTCCTGCCCTGATTTTGCACTGTGTTAATGTGGTGAGTGCAGTTGAGTTTCTGGTAAATGATGACCCTCAGGATGTTGATAGTGGGGATTCAGTGATGTTAACACTGTAGAATGCCAAGGGAGAGTGGTTAGATTGTCTCTTATTGTTGATGGTTGTATTGTGTGACACAAATGTGATTTGAACTTGTTGTCCCAAGCCAGGTCTTGTTGCATTTGAACAAGGACTGCTTCAGTGTCTGAGGAGGTGCGAATGGTTCTGAACATTGTGCAATCATCAGTGAACATCCCCTCATTGTAAAGTGTTCAGAATTGAGGGTATGCCACAGAATTAGACAATCAGTACTGAGGGGTGCCTCATTGTCAGAGGTTCAACATTGAGGCCGTGCCACATCCTAAAGGGTGTTAGAATTGAAGGAGTGCCACTTGATTACAGGACCCGTGCTGAGGTATTGCAGCACTTAGAGAAGGTCGAACTGAGGGAATGCTTTATTGACAGGGGGTCAGTCTTGAGGTATTGAAGCACAGTCAGAGGTTCAGTACTGAGGGGACCCCTCATTGCAAGAGGGTTAATACTGAGTCAGTAACTCAATGTAATGGGGTCAGAATTGAGGGAGTGCGAAATGATTAAAGGGTCAGGACTAACAATACAGAACTGTCAGTGAGTCAGATCTGTCGGAGTCAGAGGATTAATACGGAGGCAGTGCCTCATTGTGTAGTTGTTGGAGTTGAGGGAGTGCCAACTGATTGGAGAGTGAGTCCACAGGCATTGTGTCACGGTCAATGGGTTAGAACTGAGGGAGTGCCACATATTAAGAGGGTTGGCACTGAGGTATTTGCAGCAGTGTGGGAGTGCCTCGTTCTCAGAGGATATTGCTGAGAAAGTGCCTTATTGTCAGTGGAACATGGAGTCATAGAATCGCAGATGTACAGTATGAAAACAGACACTTTGTTCCAACTCGTCCACACTGACCAGATAACCAAAATTGATCTATTCCGTTTGGCCATATCCCTCAACCCTTCCTATTCGTAGACCCATTCACTTGCCTCTGAAATGTTGTTATTGTGCCATACTTCACCAATTCCACTGGCAGCTTATTGCATACATGTGCCATCCTCTGTATGAAAATGTTGCCCCTTAGGTCCCTTTTAAAACTTCCCCTCTCAAAATAAACACAAGACGTCCAGTTTTGGAATCCCCTACCTTGGGGAAAAGACCCAGGCTGTTCACCCTATCCATGCTCTCATGATTTTATAAACCTCTATAAGGTCCTTCTCGCCATCTGACACTCCAGGAAGAATGGCCCTCGCCTATTCACCCTCTCCTTACAGCTCAAACCCTCCAGCCCGCTGGTCACAGGCCTCCAATCTGAAAAGTAACTCTCGACCGCCACCCTCTCTCCTACCTTCTCGTCAATTTTTGTTTCCAGGTGGCTCGTTCTACCTGTATTCCATGTGATCTAACCTTGTTATCCAGTCTACCATGCGAACTTTGTCAAACCACTGAATCAAGAGTAGCCGTGCAAAAACATTCCTTTTGTGAAGACATTCCAGTCCTGGAGGCATCTACTCTGTTGGCTGAAGGATTTGATAAAAGACTGTCCACACAAAGCACTTCCACTTGGCATTTCTGAGACCCAGAATGTTGCGTTCATGATTCAGATGTTTGGCAATTGTGGGCTTATGTGTCGTTCTGGTTATTACAGAGTATGATCTCGTCTGACATTGTCAAGGAATTGCTGCGTTGCTGGGTATATGATGCAATGAGATTCAGAAATGGATATTAAAAAGCCTGTGGCATTATTCAAAGAAAGAATGCCTTCCTCTTTGTTCTGTTCAATATTTCAATAATGGTGCATAGATATTTTTCAGGCTGGGAAGCAGGTTTGTAGTGGAATTCTCCAGGGGCTGCTACTGGGACGTTTGTCGTTCCTGATAGATAATTAATTATCATGATCGTGGTGTGCAGGGGACAATTATCAAGTTTGCAGATGCCATTAAACTTGAGAATTGTAAATTGTGAGAAGAATATTGTGGAACTCCAAAAGTGTATTGAAAAGTTGATGGAACGGGCACATAGGTGGAAGATGAGGTACAATGCAGAGAAGTGTAAGGTGAAGCACTTTGTCTTTCAAGTGTTTTTCCTACCAATGTAAAATAGGGGTATGGACGTGCACAGTTGAAATGATGGTAGCAGTACAGCTGAAAAGAGAAATAAATAAAGCATACAGCCTTTATTAATAGAGGTATAGAGTATACGAGTAAGAAGTTGATGATATTGAAGTTCTGCAAGGTAACTGAAATCTCAAATGGAGTATTGTGCACAGTTGTGGCCTGCACATTATAGGAAAAAGGCAAATGCATTGATGTGCTGATTATTACTGGAATGGTTCCAGGTAGGATAAGCTTCAGCTCCAAGAATAGATTGAAGAGTTTGGGATTGTTCTCTCTCAACAGCAGGCTGAGAGGAGATGGAATTGAGGTTTTTTTTTTTTAAATCGTGAGTGGTCTGAACAGAGTAAATAGGGAGAAGATGTCCCTGCTCGTAGAAGAGCTTTATCACACAGTGTGTAATTAGTTATGGAGTGCACTGCTGTAAATGTGATGAATGAGGTTCAACGGAGACGGACAGAGGGAATTGGATGAAAATGGTGTGCAGGTGATCGGCGCAAAAAGGATTTGCATGAGTTGGTAGAGACAACTCAGTATGATGGGCCAAATGGTCTCCTTCTTCTTCTGTACTTTTCCGATTTGGTGTATCCAAAAATTACCTGAAATTTATTACAAACACCAATAAAACAACACTGTTACTACTTAACCATCTTTCAACGGATTACTTTGACTTCAAATTGGTTTTGTGGACTCTCCGAAGACAGATAACATCGGGTTTAAAATGACACAGACGCAGAGGGTCAACACTGAAGCAGTACCTCATTGTAATAAGGTTAGAATTGAGGATGCGCCCCTTGATTGGACAGCCAGTACTGAGATTTTGCAAGTCTATCACAATATTGAATGAATGCCTCAGTGTCAGAGCGTCAGACCTGTTGGAGTGCATTATTGTCAGAGGGTCAGGACTGAGGGACTGCCTTATGGCCAGTGCGTCAGTTCTGAGGCAGTGCCTCAACGCAATAGATTGAGAAATGGGGTAGGAGGCACATGATTAGAAGGTCAGTAGTGAGCTTTTGCAGCTCTGTCAGAGGGTCAGTACTCAGCCAGTGCCTCATTGACAGAGGGTCCATACTGAGGTATTGAAGCACTGTTCGAGGGTTAGCACTGAGGGAGTGCTTCCTTGTCAGAGATTCAGAACTGAGAATGTGCCTTATTGTCAGAGGCTCATTCCTTAGGGAGTGCCTCATTGTCAGAGTGACATAATCATACAGCCCTCCCTCACCTCTAAACCTTAATATTGATCCTCTGAGAATTTGGCACTGCCTCAGCACTGACCTTCTTACAATGAGGCACTGCCTCAGGACTGACCCTCTGATAATGCGGTAATTCCTCAGTACTGAACCATTGACAATGTGACACTCCATTAATATTGACCTTCTGATAATAGGGTTCTCCTCAAGTACTGACTCTCTGACGGTTCTGCACTGCCTCAGTACTGACCCTCTAAATGTCTGCCACTCCCTCAATTCTAACCTCCTTACAATGAGGCATTACCTCAATACTGACCGGGAAGGTGGCACTGCCTCAGCATTGACTATCTGACAATAAAGTAATCACACTGGACTGACCATTCAACAATGACATACTGCCTCAGAAGTGACCCACTTACAACAAGGCATACACTCAGTACTGACCCACTGATAATGATGCTCTCCCTCAGTACTAACCCTCTGAGAGTGCCGCACTACCACAGGACTGACTCAATTCTGAACACCCTACAATGAGACACCGACTCAGTATTGACCCTTTGATCATGAGGCACTGACTCAGTTCTGACCCTATTACATTGACAGCGCAGCACTTCTTCATTGTTGATTCTCTGGCAGTGCAGAATTCCCGCATGACTGAACCTCTCACAGTGCAGCATGTCTTTAGAACGGAACCTCTGATAGTGCAGCTCCCCTCAGTGCTGTCTCCAACCGTGAAGCATTCTCTTAGTATTGACTCTCTGATAGTATTTAGGGGAGTTCTGCACTGTTGGCGTGTCAGTACTGAGGAAGAGCTGCATTGTCAGAAGGCAAATATTAATGGAGTGCTGGGGTCAATTTTAAAGGGGTTTTGCACTGTCGTAAATTCCACGAGGGCGGCGCATTGGCTCGGTGGTGAGCACTGCTGTCTCACAGCGCCAGTGACCCAGGTTCGATTCCACCCTTGGGCGACCGTCTGTATGGAGTTTGCGCATTCTCCGTGTCTGTGCGGGTTTGTGTGTCCTCTGGGTGCTCCGGTTTTCTCCCACAGTCCAAAGATGTGAAGGCGAGGTAGATTGGCTGTGCCAAATTGCCCATAGTGCCCAGGAATGTTTAGGTTCGGTGGCTAAGACATGGGAATGGGCCTGGGTGGGATGCTCTTCGGAGGGGCATTGTGGACTTGTTTGGCTTAATGACCTGCTTGCACACTGTAGCGATTCTATGAATCAATATTAAGGGAGTGCTCCAGTATCAGAGGGTCAATAGTAAGGGAACACATCTCTCTCAAAAGGTCAGTCGTCAGGTTAGTGTTGAGGGAATACCGGTATGTCAGAGGGTTAACATATGGCAGAAATGCACTGTCAGATGGTCAGCCACCACTACTCCAGAGTATGTTGTACTGTTGGAGGGTCAGTGCTGAGGGAGTGCCTCATAGTCAGGAGGGCCAGCTCTCTGGCAGTGCTTCTTTGTTAGTGTGCCACTCCCTTAACGCTGAAACTCTGACAGTGCAGCACACCCTTAATATTGACCCTGTGACATTGCAGCATTCCCTTTATATTGGCCTTTCAAAAGAGCGGCACTCCCTCTGTGAAGACAGTCTGACAATGCAGCTTTCCCCCATTACTGAGCTTCTGACAGCGCAGCATTCTGTCATCATTGACCCTCTGACAGTGTAGCACATGCTTCATATTGACCCTCCAATATTGTGGTACTCCCTCAGTGATGATACTCTGACAATGCAGCACTCCCTCAATACTAACTCTCTGATTAAGCACTCCCTCAGTGCTAAGCCTCTGACAATGGAGCATTCTCTCATTACTGACCCTTTGCTGTGCTGCTCTGCCTGAGCACTCACTCGCTGAAGTTGCAGTATACCATCAATAGTTGCCCTCCGAAAATGCACCAATTCCTTAATACTGACCCTCGATAGTGGAGCATTCCCTTAATATGGACCCTCTGATAGCGTAGCATTTTTTTAGTATTTGCCTGCTCACAGTGCAGCACTCCCCTAATATCAAAGCTCTGAGGGTGAAATACTCCTTTAATATTGACCATCTGAGAGTGCAGCATTCCCTCGGTGCGAACTCTCTGCAAGTGCAGTAATCCCTTATTATCGGACCTCAAGCAGTGTGGCACTCCCTGAATACTGGCCCACCAACAGTGCAGCACTCCCTGAATTTTGGCCATCGAGAATGCCCTTAATATTGACTTGTTTGCAGTGCAGTACTCTCCTAATATCAAACCTCTATCAGTGGGTCCGCGCTGCGGGAATGCCCCATTGTCAGCAGGTCAATTGTGAGGAAGTGCCACTTTGTCAGAGGGTCAATATTGAGGTAGTGCCTCATTTTAAGATGGTCAGAATTAAGGAAGTGCCTCACAACACAGAGTCAGTACTGAGGTAGTGTCGCACTGTCAGAGGATCAGTTGAGGGAATGCCTTGTTGTCAGCGCGTCAGTTCTGAGGCAGTGCCTCCATGTAATGGATTTAGAATTGAGGGAGGATGACATGATTAGAAGGTCAATAGTAAGATATTGCAGTCAGAGTGTCACTACTAAGAGAGTACGTCATAGTCAGAGGGTTTGTATTGAGGTATTGAAGAACTGTCAGAGGCTCAGTATTGAGGGAGTGCTTCCTTGACAATGACTCCCTCTGCAGGGCTATCATGTCATTTCTGGAGAGTCAGTCTTGAAGGAGTCACCCATTGAGAAAGAATCAGTTCTGATGAAGGGCCTCATTATCAGAGGGTCAGTACTGAAGGGGTTGTAAGTGGGTCAATTCTGAAGCAGTGCCTCATTGTAAGGGGGTCAGAACTGAGGGTGAGCCTCACGACTGAAGAGTCAGCACTGATGTACTTCAGCTCCACCAGAGGGTCAGTTCTGAGGCAGGACCTCACGACTGGAGGGTCAGCCCTGAAATACTGCTACATTTTCAGAGTGTCAGTTCTGAGGCAGTGTCTCTTTGTCAGAGTGTCTGTAGCTGTTCTGCAAAGCGGTCACCCAGTCTGCACTTCATTTCCCTAATGAGATGTTGTCAGTGGGTCGATTGTCAGGCAGTGCTTCAATGTAATGGGATCAGAAGTTAGAGGATCACATTTAGAGGATCAATACTGAGGACTGCAGCACTATCAGAGGGTAAGTACTGAGGGAGGGCCTAATCGTCAGCGGGTCAGTACAGAGGCAGTGCCTGTTTGTAAGGGGGTCAGTCTGTTCTGAGGATTGTTACCGGGTCAGTACTGAGGGAGTGCCTCATTGTCAGAGATTCTATTCTGAGGCAGTGCCTCAATGTAATGGGGATGGATTGAGGGAGGACCATATGATTAATGGGTTATCTCTGAGGTAGTGAACCGCTGTCAGACGGTCCAAACCGTGGAGTGCATTATTGTCAGAGGGTCAATACTGATTCAATGGTCAAAATTGGGGGAGTGCCACACGGTTCGAGAGTCAGTACTGAGGTATTGTAGCAGTGTCAGAGGGTCAGAACTGTGGGAGTGCGTTATTGTCAGGGTTGCAAGCTGAACTAGTGCCTCATTTAAGGAGGTCGGAATTGAGGAAGTTCATCATGTTTACAGGATCATTATTGAGGAAGGGCCCCGTAATCAGCAGATCAGCATAGAGGGAGTACCTTATTATCACGACGTCAGTTCTGAGGCAGTGTCTCATTGTTAAAGGGTGATCTGTAAGGGAGTGACTCGTTGTTAGAGGATCCATTCCGAGGCAGTCCCTCAATGGGATGGAGTAAGAATAGAGGGAGTGTCAAATGTCAGGGGCTCAATATTGAGGTATTGAAGAACTGTTAGAGTGTCAGTACTGAGGTAATGAAGCACTGTCAGAAGGTCAGAATGATGGGAATGCCTTATCGTCAGCGGGTCAGTTCTGAGGCATTGCCTAATTGCAAAGGGATTAGAATTGAGGGAGTTTAGATGGTCAATACTGAGGTAATGCATTACTGTCAGAGGGTCAGGATCGAGCGAGTGACTCATTATGAAAGAGTCTGTACTGAAGGAGTACCATATTGTCAGTCGATCAGTTCTGAGGCATTACCTCTTTGTCAGAGGATCTGTTCTGAGGGATTGCCTCATTGTCAGAGGATCTGGAGTGAGGCACTGCCCGGATGTAATAGGGTCAGAATTGAGGGTATGCCACAGGATTAGAGGATCAGTGCCGAAGTAGTGCAGTACTGTCAGAGGATCAGTACTGAGGAAGTGCCTCATTGTCAGAGGGTCAGTACTGAGATAATTAAACACTGTCAGTGGGACTCTGGGCTTCAGTACTGGAAGATCAGAGTAAAAAAGCATGAAAGTCATGCTATAAAGTCGTGCTTTCAGCTCCAGTTGAGTACGTAGTGAATTCTGAACACCATATTTTAGGAAGGACATTAAGTCCCTGGAAAGGGAGGAAAGGAAATTGAGCAGAATGACAGCAGCACTACATCCAGGAGGTGGAAGCATACTTGGAAATTTGTGCCCCTGCCTTTAAACTCAATTGCAGTAAAAGATAAATTGTGAGTGTTTTATTTAGTTAAATGGTCTTCAGATTGGTTTCACAGGTCGGCGTAATATCGAGGGCCGAAGGGCCTGTACTGCGCTGTAATGTTCTATGTAATGTTCTATGTTCTAAGCTGTTGAAAGGGGGAGACAGGAATGTGGGCTAAAAGGTCAAGACAACGTTACAGGGTGACGGAGATTAAAGATCAAATTCACCATTGAACACAAAGCAAATGCAAAGGTAACGAAAACAGAAGCTGTTGGAAAAGTTCAGCAGGTCTGGCAGCCTCTGTGGAGGCAAAAAAACAGAGTTAAAGTTCCAGGTCCGGTGACCCTTCCACAGAACACAAAGGCAGTGGTAATTGTTGTTGAGAAGAGTCAAAACATGGCCTACATTCAATAAGGAGTTCAACAGCTTTAGACCCATTAACACAGTCCTCTGTTTGGATATACTTTCCCCTCGTGATTGCATCCTGTCTTCATGCTTTACTTCCTTTTCAATCAGATCTTCATTCTACCATTCACACCTGCTCTGGAGCAATGCTTTATCTCTCCTCTACAACCTTTACCACTCTCTTTCCCCTTTTATTCGTTGGCACACTTTGATCTGCAAACTGCCTCACTCTCTAATTTACGCTAATAATCCATTCTGTTCCATGTATTTCTCTATCCCCTTTCGACAGGATCATATCCATCAAATTTCCACTTCACTTCAATTGCAAAACGTTTCACTGGACTCAAAACAGTATCTTCCTCTTTCCACAGAGCGGGGCGGGGGTGTCGCTGCCTAGGGAGGGGCCGCATTATCGAGCCGGGTGGTGCGGGGAACGGTGTCGTTGCTGACGTTGATGGTTCAGAATTTGAAAACAAGAGACCTCGCGCTTGCAGATCACGCACCTATCTACACCTCCGCTGTCGTTCCGCCGAACACCTGGTCTTTCTTCGTCCATAGATCAACACTGGTGCACACCTGAGGTTGGAAGGCTGTTTCTGGGTATACCATCTTTGTTGAGCCTTGCACGAAGTCTTCCGTGAGGCTTGTTCCTCCGTCTTGGCTCTGTATGTTACCCTGTCTGTTGGGGCCATGATATGGTGGCTGTCAGTGCAGGTTGAGTTGAGCTGATGAGTGGGTAAGTACGTAGCAGATGAACCATCTCTCTGATAAATGTGAAGTTGTCTGCTTTAGGGGCAAAAATTGAAAAGCCATTTAATATCTGAAGGGTGACAGATTGGGAAAGGGAAGGGTGCACTGAGACGTTCGTGTCATTGTACCTGTCGCTGAAAGCAAGTATGACCCTGACCCTGACCCTGACCCTGACCCTGACCCTGACCCTGACCCTATTGCAGGTGGTGAATAAGGCAGATGGCTTGTTGGCTGCCTTATTGAAGGGATTCATGGATCGGTTATAGTGACAGTGAGTGAAAGATTTACCAGAGTGATTTCATGGATGGTGGTATTGAGAGATGAATGGAGACTGGATCAGTTAGGGTTATATGCGTTGGAGTTGAAAAGAAGAACGGGCACCTGTTGGAAGCCATAAATTTGAAGAGAACTGGACAAGGTAGTTGCAGTAAGGATGTCCTCAATGACTTAGGAGTCCAGAAATAGGGCTTAGAGTTAAGGAGGTAAAGGAGATCATTTAGGAAATGAGAAGAAATGTCTTCACCCAGACAGAGGTCAGCCTGTGGAATTTTGTCTGGGAACTGTTGATGTCAAACCATTGACTATTTTCAAAGAGAAATTGGATATGGTGCTTCGGACTAAAGAGAACAAAGACAGTGGGTAGAAACAGCGTGAGTTCAATGATCAGTCATGATCACGTTGAAAGGTGAAACAGGCTTGAAGTGCTTAAGCCTATTCTTCTATGTTTCTATGAACCAAAGGAGACAAGATTGACTGGAATGACCCCAAGGGTGAGGACTTCAGGGTTTTTAAAATTCATTTGTGAGATCTAAAGATCGCTGGCTTGTCCAACTTTATTGGCTGCCATTAGTTGCCCCATGCGAAGGTGGTGTTGAGCTGCCTTCTTGAACCACTCCAGACATTGTGCTGACAGTTGACCCACAATCATTAGTATCCCTACAGTGTCGAAACCGGCCATTTGGCCCAACAAGACCATAATGACTCCAAAAAGCATTCCACCAGACTGACCCCACCTCCCCCCAGCCCCACCGCCACCCCGCCACCACCCTATCCCTGTAACCCTGCACTCCCCATGGATAATTCATACAACTACTCATCCCTGGACACAATGGGCAATTCAGCGTGGCCAATTCATCTAATCCACACATCTTTAGTCTGTAGGAGGGACCCGGAGCACCTGGAGGAAATCCACAAAGACATGGGAAGAATGCGCACACACCCACACACAGTCACCTGAGACTGAATTGAACCCAGATCTCTGGTGTTGTGTGGCAGCAGTGCTAACCAGTGGCCACTGTGCTGCTCTTAAGGAAAATATTGTTAGGAAGGGAGGTCCAGGGTTTTGACCCAGCGACAGTGAAGGAATGATGACATATTTAAAGTTTGAAGGGGATCTTGTCGGGAGTGGTATTCCGATGTGTCCGCTGCTCTTGTCCTTCCAGATGTAAGTAGTCACGTGTTTGCTAAGTGCTGTCTGAGGTTTTTTGGTGGAATTTCTGCAGTGTACCTTATAGATGGTGCACACTGCTGCTACTAAGTGTTGGTGGTGGAGGGAGTGAATGTTTGTGGATGTGGTGCCAATCAAGTGGGCTGCTTTCTCCTGAACAGTGTTGAGCTTCTTGTGTTGTTGGAGCTGCACCTGTCCAGGCAAGTGGGGAATATTCCATCACACGCCTTACTTGTGTCTTAATGTGGAGAGATTCAGAAGCTCAGATTGTCCTTCGCCTTCTGAATGATGAAAAGTCTGCCGAGTGACTACATCGCCTGGAATTTGCCGGTCTGTTCATTTGTTGAGGCATTTGCAACAAGTCCTTGGAGGTGGAACAGTTGTTGCCCTGTAAATTTGATGTTTCAGTTCCATATGCATTCATTATGTTGCTTCCTCTCCATGTCCTGCTCTGACAGGTGCAACAGTATCCCACAACATGAGCAGACGGTTGCTGCATCTTTCCTCGTCCTCTGCCCCACACAACAGCATTCTGACAATATTAGCCTCATACGTAACTCCCCCAATTTGGAACATAGAACATTACAGCTCAGTGCAGGCCCTTCGGCCCTCGATGTTGCGCCGACCTGTGAAACCAATCTGAAGCCCATCTGACCGAAACTATTCCATTATCATCCATATGTTTATCCAATGTCCATTTAAATGCCCTTAAAGTTGGCGAGTCTATTATTTTTGCAGGCTGGGCATTCCACGCCCTTACTGCTCTCTGAGTAAAGAACCTATCTCTGACATCTGTCCTATATCTATCACCCCTCAAATTAAAGCTATGTCCCCTCGTGCTAGCCATCACCATCCGAGGAAAAAGGCTCCCACTGTCTACCCTATCTAATCCTCTGATCATTTTGTGTGTCTCTATCAAGTCACCTCTTAACTTTCTTCTCTCCAACGAAAACAACCTCAACACCCTGAGCCTTTCCTCATAAGACCTTCCCTCCATACCAGGCAACATCCTGGTAAATCTCCTCTGCACCCTTTCCAATCCTTCCACATCCTTCCTATAATGCGGTGACCAGAAATGTACACAATCCTCCAAGTGCGGCCGCACCAGAGTTTTGTACAGCTGCAACATGACCTCATGGCTCCGAAACTCAATCCCTCTACCAATAAAACCTAACATACCGTACCCTTCTTAACAACGCTATCAACCTGGGTGGCAACTTTCAGTGATGTATTCACATGGACACCGAGATCTTTCTTCTCATCCACACTACCAAGAATCTTACCATTAGCCCAGCACTCTGTATTCCTGTTACTCCTTCCAAAGTGAATCACCTCACACTTTTCCGCATTAAACTCCATTTGCCACCTCTCAGCCCAGCTCTGCAGCTTATCTATGCCCCTCTGTAACCTGCAACATCCTTCCGCACTATCCACAACTCCACCAACTTTGGTGTCATCCGCAAATTTACTAACGCATCCTTCTACGACCTCATCCAGGTCATTTATAAAAATGACAAACAGCAGTGACCCCAAAACAGATCCTTGAGGTACACCACTAGTAACTGAACTCCAGGATGAACATTTCCCATCAACCATCACCCTCTGTCTACTTACAGCTCGCCAATTTCTGATCCAAACCGCTGAATCACCCTCAATCCCATGCCTCCGTATTTTCTGCAATAGCCTACCATGGGGAACCTTATTAAACACTTTACTGAAATCCATATACACCACATCAACCGCTTTCCCCTCATCCAACTGTTTGGATGGTTTTCCCAACGCACATTTATCCCTTAACCTCTTCCACTCCCACTCCCCGCCAATCCCATGGGGAGTTGGTCACTTGACGAACTGACGCATTCTTTTTAACATTCAGCCAGTGAAGGAAACGGAAGATCATCATTAACCTAGCCCCCCGGACCCCCGCCACCCACAACACACATACGCCCATGCTGGTCCTGAGTGGTGTTGAAGGAGCCATCTTTCAGAAAGAACCTTCTTCAACAAGACCATGCCTGCCATCACGAGAACAGATAAATCTTGTTTATTATTTACAAAAGAGGGTATTTTACTTCTGTATGTCCTGGGGCTGACATGTTTCTGTTAACTTGCGTTTTAGAGGCATTGATAATTTAATGGTTGCCCCTCTCTGCTCTAGTGCTATTAATTAGGATATCTGAAGATTACAATTTTAGTTTGTCCACAGCATTTGTAATTTCTCTCAGATTTTCTCTCTCTCTTTCTCCCTCTTGGTGGATGACTGTCTTTCTTCACAGTTGCATTCAATGTATTTCCAAGTCAGGATGATGACTGGCTTGGAGGGGAATTTGAAGGTGGCATTTCTAATATGCTACCTTTGTTCTTCCAGACGGAAGTGGTCGTGGGTTTGTCTGAGGATCTTTCGTGATGTTCTGCAGTGCATCTTGTAGATAGCATACACTGCTGCCACTGACTGTCGGTGGTAGAGGTAGTGGATATTTGTGAATGTAGTGAAAGTCAAGCGTGCTGCTTTGTCCGAGATGGTTTAAAGCTTCTTGTGTTGTTGGGGCTGCACTCATCCAGGCAAGTGGGGACTATTCCATCACACTCCTGACTTGTGCCTTGTAGATGGTGGACAGGCTTTGAGGAGTCAGGAGGAGAATTACTCCCTGTGGTATTCCCAGCTTCTGACCTGCTCTTGCACTGTGTTTATGTGGTGAGTGCAATTGAGTTTCTGGTCAAAGATGACTCTCAGGATGTTGATAGTGGGGAGTCAGTGATGTTAACACTGTAGAATGCCAAGGGACAGAGGTTAGATTGTCTCTTCTGGGAGATGGTTGTATTATGTGACACAAATGTTATTTTTGGCTCAAGCCAGGTCTGGTTGCATTTGAACAAGGACTGCTTCAGTATCTGAGGAGGTGCGAATGGTTCTGAACATTGTGCAATCATCAGTGAACATCCCCTCATTGTAAAGTGTTCAGAATTGAGGGTATGCCACATAATTAGACATTCAGTACTGAGAGGGTGCCTCACTGTCAGAGGTTCAACATTGAGGCCGTGCCACATGCTAAAGGGGTTAGAATTGAAGGAGTGCCACTTGTTTACAGGAGCCGTGCTGAGGTATTGCAGCACTTAGAGAAGGTCGAACTGAGGGAACGCTTTATTGACAGAGGATCAGTCTTGAGGTGTTGAAGCACAGTCAGAGTTTCAGTGCTGAGGGGGCCCCTCTTTGCCACTGGGTTACTACTGAGTCAGTACCTCAATGTAATGGGGTCAGAATTGAGGGAGTGCGAAATTATTAAAGGGTCAGGAATAACAATACAGGAATGTCAGTGAGTCAGATCTGTCGGAGTCAGAGGATCAATACGGAGGCAGTGCCCCATTGTGTAGGTGTTGGAATAGAGGGAGTGACAACTGATTAGGGAGTGAGTCCAGAGGCATTGTGTCACGGTCAATGGGTTAGAACTGAGGGAGTGCCACATATTAACAGGGTTGGTACTGAGTTATGTGCAGCAGTGTGGGAGTGCCTCGTTCTCAGAGGATATCACTGAGAAAGTGCCTCATTGTCAATGAGACATGGAGTCATAGAATCGCAGATGTCCAGCATGAAAACAGACACTTTGGTCCAAATCGTCCATACTGACCAGATAACCAAAATTAATCTATTCCGTTTGGCCATATCCCTCAACCCTTCCTATTCGTAGACCCATTCACTTGCCTCTGAAATGTTGTTATTGTGCCATCCTTCACCAATTCCACTGGCAGCTAATGCACCCTCTGCGTGAAAATGTTGCCCCTTAGGTCCCTTTTAAAACTTCCCCTCTCAGAATAAACACATGACCTCTAATGAGGGGCTCCCCTACCTTGAGGAAAAGACCCTGGCTGTTCACTCTATCCATGCTCTCATGATTTTCTAAACCTCTATAAGGTCCTCCTCGCCCTCTGACACTCCAGGAGGAATGGCCCTAGCTTATTCGCCCTCTCCTTACAGCTCAAACCCTCCAAAAAGCTGGTCACAGGCCTTCAATCTGAAAAGCAACCCTCGACCACCACCCTCTCTCCTACCTTCTCGTCAATTTTTGTATCCAGATGGCACTCCCTGTATTCCATGTGATCTAACCTTGTTAACCAGTCTACCATGCGAAATTTGTCAAACCACTGAATCAAGATTGGCACCATAGAATCAAGGTTCTCAAACCTACTTTGACTGCAGTCCTTTGAAGAATTCCCTTCTCTTTCCCGGTAGCCGTGCAAAAACATTCCTTTTGTGAAGGCATTCCAGCCCTGGAGGCCGCTGCTCTGTTGGCTGAAGGATTTGATAAAAGACTGTACACACAAAGCACTTCCACTTGGCATTTCTGAGGCCCAGAAGGTTGCGTTCATGACTCAGATGTATGACAATTGTTGGATTATGTGTCATTCTGGTTATTACAGAGTATATTCTCGTCTGACATTGTCAAGGAATTGCTGCGTTGCTTGATATATGATGCAATGAGATTCAGAAATGGATATTAAAAAGCCTGTGGCATTATTCAAAGAAAGAATGCCTTCCACTTTGTCCAGTCCAATATTACAATAATTGTGAATGGATATTTTTCCGGCTGGGAAGCAGGTTTGTAGTGGAATTCTCCAGGGGCTGCTACTGGGACGTTTGTCGTTCCTGATAGATAATTAATTATCTTGATCGTGGTGTGCAGGGGACAATTTCCAAGTTTGCAGATGCCATTAAACTTGAGAATTGTAAATTGTGAGAATAGTGTGGAACTCCAAAAGTGCATTGAAAAGTTGATGGAGTGGGCAGATAGGTGGAAGATGAGGTACAATGCAGAGAAGTGTAAGGTGATGCACTTTGTCTTTCAAGTGTTTTTCCTTCCAATGGAAAATAGCAGTATGGACGTGCACAGTTGAAATGATGGTAGCAGTACAGCTGGAGAGAGCAATAAATAAGGCATACAGCCTTTATTAATAGGGGTATAAAGTATACGAGTAAGAAGTTGATGATACTGAAGTTCTGCAAGCTAAGTTAAATGTCAGCTGGAGTATTGTGCACAGTTGTGGCCTGCGCATTATAGGAAAAAGGCAAATGCATTGATGTGCTGATTATTACTAGAATAGTTTCAGGTTGGAAAAGCTTCAGCTGCAAGAATAGATTGAAGAGTTTGGGATTGTTCTCCCTCAACAGCAGGCTGAGAAGAGATGGAATTGAGGTGTTTTGAAATCGTCAGTGGGCTAAACAGAGTAGAGAGGGAGAAGATGTCCCTGCTCGTAGAAGAGCCTTATCACACAGTGTGCAGTTAGGTTTTGGAGTGCACTGCTGCAAATGTGATGAATGAAGTTCAATGGAGACGAACAGAGAGCATTGGATGAAAATGGTGTGCAGGTGATAGGCGGAAAAAGGATTTGCATGAGATGATAGAGACAACTCAGTATGATGGGCCAAATGGCCTCCTTCGTCTTCTGTACTTTTCCGATTTGGTGTATCCAAAAATTACCTGAAATTTATTACAAACACCAATAAAACAACACTGTTACTACTTAACCATCTTTCAAAGCATTACTTTGACTTCAAAATGGTTTTGTGGACAGATAACATCGGGTTTAAAATGACACAGACGCAGAGGGTCAATACTGAAGCAGTACCTCATTGTAACAGGGTTCGAAATGAGGATGTGCCTCTTGATTGGACAGCCAGTACTGAGATTTTGCAAGTCGATCACAGTGTAAATATTGAATGAATGCCCCATTGTCAGAGCGTCAGAACAGTGGGAGTGCATTATTGTCAGAGGGTCAGGACTGAGGCAGTGCCTCATTATGCAGATGTCAGAATTGAATCAGTGTCACATGATGGGAAGGTCAGTCCGAAGGTATTACAGCACTGTCAGTGGTTTAGAACTGTGGGAATGCTTCCTTATCATATGGTCAGTACTGAGCAGATACCTTAATATCACATGTTCAGTCCCGGTAGAATGCCTCATCATCATGAGTCATTACTGAGTCAGTGCCTGTTTGTCAAAGGTACATTACAGAGGGTGTGCATCATTGTCAGAGGTTCAATAGTGAGGCAGTACCTGATTGTAAGGAGGTCAGATCGGAGTGTGCCACATGTTCAGATGGTCAGTTCTGTGGTAGTGCAGCACTCGAAGTGGGTCAGTTCTGAGGCATTGCCTCATTGTCAGACGGTCATTAGTGAGGCACTGTCTCATTGTAAGAGGGTAAGAATTGAAGGGGTCTCACGTTTAGATGATCAGTACGGAGGTATTGCAGATCTATCAGAAGGTTAGTCCTGAGGGACTGCGTCGTTGTCAGCAGGTCAGTTTGGAGGAAGTGCTTCACTGTCAGAGCATTGGTCCTTAGCGAGTACCTCATTGTGAGAGTCAGAATCAAGGGAGTGCTCACATTTTAGATAGTCAGTACATGTAGTCAGCACTGTCAGTGGGTGAGTACGAAGGGTCCATTCTGAAGCAGTGCCTCAATGTAATGGGATCAGAATGGATGGAGGGCCACACGATTGGCGGTTTAGTCCGAAGGAATGGAAGTACTGTCAGATCTCGTTGCCGTGATATGGAGGTGTCGATGTTGGACTGAAGGAGGAGTGAGGCTCCAAAAGCTTGTGTTTTCAAGTAAACCTGTTGGACGATAATCTGGTGTCGCATGACTTCAGACCTCGTGCCATCGCGTCAGAACTGTGGGAGTGCATTACAGTCACTGGGTCAGTACTGAGGGAGTGCCTCATCGTCAGAGGGTCAATATTGTGGCAGTGCTTCATTGAAATGGAGTCAAGATTGAGGGTGTGCCTCACGATTACAGAGTCAGTACTGAGGAACTGCAGGTCTGTCAGAGAGTCAGTTCTGAGGTAAGACTGGAATGTCAGTCCAGAGGCTCACTGGTCTATAGTTCCCTGGCTCTGCCTCAGCCTCAGTACTGACCCTCTGACAATTATGCACTCCCACTGATCTTACCCTCCAACAGTGCTGAAATGCCACAGTACTGATCCTCTCATCAGAATCATAGAATCCCCACAGCGTAAAACAGGCCATTAAGCCCAAATCCACACTGACCCTACTAAGCGCATCTGACCCATCCCCTTAACCCTGCATTTCCCGTCTGAGAATAAGGATCTCCCTCAGTATTCTCACATGATGCCCTCCCTCAGAGTGGACTCTTTGACAATGAAGCACACCCTTAGGAATGAATCTCTGATAAGACATTCTCTCAGTATTGACCTCTGATCATGAGGCTCTCGCTCAGTACTGGCACCCTGACAATTCTGATCCCATTACAAAGAGGCACTGCCTCACCAATGACCCTCTGACAAAGGAGCAGTGTGTCAGAACTGATCATCTGACAAGGAGGCACTCCTTCAGTCTGACCCTGTCTCACTGCTGCAGAAGTGATCTTTTGCTAATGAGGTGGTGCCTGGTTTCTGACCCTGATAGAGCTGAAATACCTCGGTACTTACCGTCAGTCTGTGGCAAAGCCTCCATTCTGACACCATTACACTGAAGCAAAGCCTCAGTGCTGTCCCACTGACAAAGAGACTCTGTCTCAGAACTGACCGGCTGGCAATATGCCAGTGCCCTCGGTACTGACACAATAATAATGAGGCCCTCGCTCAATCCTGACCCTCTGACTGTACTGTACTATCTCAGTACTGGTCCTGCAAACGTATTGTAATCCCTTATTTCTCACACCATTATATTGAGACTGTGCACCCCACTGGACCCTCTAACAGTGAGACAGTCCCTCAGCATGACTCTACTGTCAAGCACTGCCACTGACCCTCTGACAATGAGGCTGTCAATTCTGACCAGTTTACATTGAGGCACTGCGTGAGTATTGACCATTGAGGCACTTCCTCAGTATTTACCTTCAGACAGGTTAGGGTTAAGGCCAGGTGAGGGTCAGGGTGGGGCTCTGGTTCGGGTTAGGGCTGAAGCAAGGGTAAGAGTTGAGGTCAGGGTTGAGGCTGCAGTTGGGGGCTGGGACCAGGACCTGGGCAAGCTCAGTCGGGGGAGGGGGTAGGGGGTGGTGGGATGGCCGACGGCCCGGGCACAGGACAGTCGGGGCGGAGAGGGACAGGCTGGGATTAGGTCGAAGGATGGGGGCCGGGTCAGGCTGGGGCTGGGGTTAGAGTTAGGTACGGGCTCGGGTCTGGGACAGGCAGAGGTTAGGGTCGCGGCTGCGGGCTGGGTGCTGCGACCTTAAACGGGTCGCGATCAGGGTCAGGGTCAGGCTCAGGGCCATGGTTGGGGTTAGCGTCAGGGTCAGGGCTGCGACAGGTTGCGGGGGAGTGTTGGGCTGGGGACGCTGATGGCTGGGTCTGGGTCTGGGTCTAGGTCGCTGGCGTCTGGGCAGGGTGGGGTAGGGTCGGGCCTGGGTGCCTGAGCTGGGGCCACGACAGGCTTCGGGCCGAGGGCTAGGGGTAAGGGTCGGTGTCCGGTGGCCCCGGCTGGGGTCGTGGACTGGGGGTCGCGGCCGGAACAGTCTGGGGTTAGGGTTGGTGTCGGGGACAAGCTGCGGCAGTATCGGGGCTGCGACAGGCTGGTGGCTGGGGTCTGGGGTCGGGTTTAGGGTTACGGCTGGTACAGGAGCGGAAGGCTGGGATCTGGGGCCGGTGCGTAGGGCTGAGGCTGAGGCTAGGTTTACGGTGATGGTCTGGTCTGGGGCCCTGGATTGGGTCGGGCTGGGCCATGCCGGGCTGGGGATCTGGGACCGCGTTTAGTGTCAGGGTCCAGATTGGGGCGAAGGTGTTGGTTTGGTTTGGGGACAGTGTCAGAGGGCTGAGGCGAAGGCTTGGTTTACGGTGATGGTCTGGGCTGGAGCCCCGGATTGGGTCGGGCCCTGCTGAGCCGGGACTGCGACAGGCTGTTGGCCTTGATTCGGCGGGGGGCTGAATGCTCGGGTCAGGGGTCAGGTTTAGAGTTAAGATTGGGGCTAAGTTTTTGGTTAAGTTTGGGGCCGGGACCGGTTAGGATAGGGGTGGGGTTTGGGGGCTTGGTTTCCGGGCCAGGACAGGCTGTGATACGTGTCGGGTCTGGGGTTAGGGCCGGGAGCCGGGACAGGCTGCGGGCCGGGGTTAGGGTCAGTTCCGTGGGCTGGGGGCGGGGCTGCAACAGGCTGGGGATGGAGGCTGGGGCCGGGACAACCCCCAGTAAAGAAACCATAAAAGTCAGAGCCCGCTGTAAATAAAGTGTAAAATATAGATCTTCCTGTAAATAAACCCTGTAAATCCTCCCTAAAATCCCCCGAAACCCTCAAACAGACGACTGCAAAAAAAACCCCTAAAACACAGAGCCTCCAATTAATAAAAGCTAAAACACAAGGCCCACTGTAAATCAACACTAAATAACAGACCCCCAAGTAAAACACTGTGAGATAGTCAAATTCAGATAGTACCTCATCGTAGGCAAGTCAGATGTGAGGCAGTGGCTGTTTGTCAGACAGTCAGTAATGCGGAAGGGCAGTGTTGTCTAACGGTCATTACTGAGGCAGCGCCACACGATTACAGGATCAGTCCTGAGGGAGTGCCACGCGAATAGAGGATCAAATCTGGGTTATTGCAGCACTGAGAGGGTTGGAGTAAGATAGCACCTAAGTGTCGGCAGTGTACTGAAGTTCTGAGGAAGGGTTCCCAGACCTGAAACGTTATCTCTGTTTTCTCCTTCACAGATGTTGCCAGACCTGCTGAGCTTTTCCATCAAACCTGATGTCCTGGTCGACCAATTGTCTCCGCCTGCTCCTGCCCCACTGAACTTATCTCCACCTATCTCGACTCCAATTTTTCTCCCTGAGTCCAGGAACTCCCTGTCTACGTCCGTGACACCACTCACGCCCTCCACCTCCTCCAGAACTTCCAATTCCCCAGTCCCCAACACCTCATCTTTACCATGGACGTCCAGTCCCTCTACACCTGCATTCCCCATACAGTTGGCCGAAAGGCCCTCCGCTTCTTCCTGTCCCGGAGGCCCTACCAGTCCCCCTCCACTGACAGACTCATGCTTTGCCGAACTCGACCTCACCCTCAACAACTTCTCTTTCAATTCCTCCCACTTCCGACAGACAAAGAGGGTGGCCATGTGTCCCCGCATTGTCCCAAGCTGTGCCTGCCTCTTTGTAGGTTACATGGAACAATCCCTCTTCCGTCGCTACACTCGCCCTTAACCCCACCTCTTCCTCCGTTGCATTGATGACTGCATCGGCGCCGCTTCGTGCTCCCACGAGGAGCTAAAACTGTTCATCCACTTCACCATCACCTTCCACCCCAACCGTAAGATACCTGGACC
>NC_063375.1:8579652-8582508 GCF_021869965.1 Rhincodon typus
TCACTCAGATAAGCACTTCAGAAAACCAAAATCTGAACTTCACCAAAGGACTCAACTTTTGATGCTGATTTGACTAAAATGCTTATTTCAGTGAGATAAGCATATCAGAAGACTAAAATCTCAACTTCACCGAAGGGCCTAACTTTTGATGCTGATTTGACTAACATGCTTATTTCAGTGAGATAAGCACTTCAGAAATCAAAAATCTCAGCTTCACCATCTGACTTAATATTTGATGCCGTTTTGACTAACATGCTTAATGCACTCAGATAAGCTCTTCAGAAGACCAATATATCACTTCAAAAAATGAGTTAGTTTTTGATGTTGGTTTGAATGACATGCTTATTTCATGAGCTCAGCACTTCAGCAGATCAAAATCTCACCTTCACCAAATGACTCAAATTTTGATATTGTTTTGACTAACATGCTTATTTCAGCGAGTTGAGCACTTCAGTCGACCAAAATCTGAAGTTCACCAAATGACTCAAGTTTTGATGATGGTTTGAATAACATGCTTATTACAGTGAGATAAGCACTTCAGAAGTCAGAAATCTCACCTTCACCAAATGACTTAATTTTTCATGCTGTTTTGTCTAACATGCTTATTTCAGTGAGATAACCACTTCAGAAAACCAAAATCTGAACATCACCAAATTACACAAGTTTTGATGTTGGTTTGACTAACATGATGATTTGAGCGAGATAAGCACTTTAGTAGTCAAAAATCTCAACTTCACCAGATGACCTAATTTTTGATGCTGCTTAAATTAAAATGCTTATTTCAGCGAGATAAGCACTTCAGAAGATCAAAAGCTCAACTTGCCAAAATTACTCAACTTTTGATGTTGTTTTGACTGACGTGCTTATTTCAGAGAGATAAGCACTTCAGAAACCAAAAATCTCAACTTCACAATCTGACTTAATTTTTGATGCCGTTTTAACTAATATGCTTAATTCACTCAGATAAGCACTTCAGAAGACCAATATCTCACTTCAAGAAATGAGTTAGTTTCTGATGCTGGTTTGAATGACATGCTTATTTCATGAGGTCAGCACTTCAGAAGATCAAAATCGCACCTTCACCAAAAGACTCCAATTTTGATGTTGTTTTGACTAACATGCTTTTTTCAGCGAGTTAAGCATATCAGAAGACTAAAATATCAACTTCACCAAAGGACCTAACTTTTGATGCTGATTTGACTGAAATGCTTATTTCAGTGACATAAGCACTTCAGAAGTCAAAAATCTCAGTTCACCAAACGACTTAAATGTTGATGCTGTTTTGTCGAACATGCTTATTTCACTCAGATAAGCATTTCAGAAGTCAAAAACCTTATCTGCACCAATTGACTTATTTTTTCATGAAGTTTTGACTAACATTGTTATTTCAGTGAGATAAGCATTTCAGAAAACCAAAATCGGAACTTTCCCAAATGACTCAACTTTTGATGTTGTTTTGACTAACAAGCTTAATTCAGCGAGATAAGCCTATCAGAAGACTAAAATCTCAACTTCACCAACGGACCTAACTTTTGATGCTGATTTGACTAAAATGCTTATTTCAGTGAGATAAACATTTCGGAAATCAAAAATCCCAGCTTCACCAAATGCCTTAAATGTTGATGCTGTTTTGACCAACATGCTTATTTCACTCAGATAAGCACTTCAGAAGACCAAAATCTGAACTTCACCAAATGACTCAAGTTTTGATGTTGTTTAGACTAACATGCTTATTTCAGACCGTTAAGCACTTCAGAAGTCAAAAATCTCAACTTCACCGAATGACTTAATCTTTCATGAAGTTTTGACGAACGTCCTCATTTCAGTGAGATAAGCATTTCAGAAAACCAAAATCTTAACTTCACAAAATGACTCATGTTTTGATGTTGGTTTGACTAACATGATTAACAGGGTGAGATAAGCACTTCAGTAGTCAAAAATCTCAACTTCACCAAATGACTTTATTTTTAACGCTGTTTTGACTAACATGCTTATTTCAGTATGATGAGCACTTCAGAAAACCAAAATATGTACTTCAACAAATGACTCAAGTTTTGATGTTGGTTTGACTAACATGCTTATTTCTGCGATTTAAGCTCTTCAGAAGGCGAAGATCTCAACTTCACCAAATGACTCAACTTTTGTTTTTGGTTGGAACAAAATTGTTATTTCAGCGAGTTGAGCTCTTCAGAAGACCAAAATCTCAACTTCACAAAATTACTCAAGTTTTGATGTTGATTTGACCAACATGCTTATTTCAGTGAGATAAGCACTTCAGAAATCAAAAATCCCAGCTTCACCAAACAACTTAAATGTTGATGCTGTTTTGACTAACATTCTTATTTCACTCAGATAACCACTTCAGAACACTAAAACCTGAACTTCACCAAATAACTGCAGTTTTCATGGTGGTTTGACGAACATGCTTATTTGATTGAGAGAAGCATTTCAGAAGATCAAAATCTCAGCTTCACCAAATGACTCAACGTTTGATGTTGTTTTGACTAAGGTGCTTAATTCAGCGAGATAAGCATATCAGAAGATTAAAATCTCAACTTCACCGAAGGAAATAACTTTTGATGCTGATTTTACTAAAATGCTTACTTTAGTGAGATAAGCACTTCAGAAGTCAAAAATCCCAACTTCACAAATGACATAATTTTTCATGCTGTTTTGACTAACATGCTTATTTCAGTGAGATAAGCACTGCAGAAAACCAAAATCTGAACTTCACAACATGTCTCAAGTTTTGATGATGGTTTGACTAACATGATTATATGAGTGAGATAAGCACTTCAGAAGTCAAAAGTTTCAACTTCGCCAAAGGACCTAACTTTGCACGCTGGTTGGACGAAA
>NC_063375.1:8582608-8590173 GCF_021869965.1 Rhincodon typus
CAGAAATCAAAAATCTCAACTTCACCATCTGACTTAATTTTTGATGCTGTTTCGAATAACATGCTTAATATACTCAGATGAGCACTTCTGAAGATCAATATCTCGCTTCACCAAATGAGTCAGTTTTTGATGTTGGTTTGAATGACATGCGTATTTGATGAGGTAATCTCTTCAGATTGCAAAATCTCACCTTCACCAAATGACTCAACTTTTGATGTTGTTTTCACTATAGTGCTTATTTCAGCGAGTTAAGCACTTCAGAAGATCAAAACCTCAACTTCCCCAAATGACTGAACTTTTAATGCTGTTTTGACTCAGGTGCTTAGTTCAGCGAGATAAGCGTATCAGAAGTCTAAAATCTGAAATTCACCAAATGACCTAACTTTTGATGCTGTTTCGTCTAAAATGAATATTTCAGTGAGATAAGCACTTCAGAAGTCAAAAAAACCCAACTTCACGAAATGACTTAAATGTTGATGCTGTTTTGACTAACAAGCTTATTTCAGTGAGATAAGCACTTCAGAAAGCCAAAATCTGAACTTCACCAAATGACTGCAGTTTTGATTTTGTTTAGACTAACATGATTAATTGAGTGAGATAAACACTTCAGAAGTCAAAAATTTCAACTTCACCAAATGACTTAATTTTTCATGCTGTTTTGAATAACATGCTTATTTCCGTGAGTTAAGCACTTCAGAAAACAAAATCTGAACTTTACCAAATGACTCAAGTTTTGATGTTGGTTTGACGAACATGATTATTTGAGTGAGATAAGCACTACAGAAATAAAAAATCTCAACTTCACCATCTGACTTAATTTTTGATGCTGTTTTGACTAACTTGCTTATTTCACTTTGAAAAGCAATCAGACGACCATTACGTGACTTCACCAAATGAGTTAGTTTTTGATGTTGTTTTGAATGACATGCTTATTTCATGAGGCAAGCACTTCAGAAGATCAAAATCTCAACTTCACTCGATGACTCAATTTGTGATGTTGTTTTGACTAACCTGTTTATTTCAGCGAGTTAAGCACTTCAGAAGGCTAAAGTCTCAACTTCACCAAATGACTTAATTTTTTATGCTGTTTTGACTAACATGCTTGTTTCACTCAGATAATCAGTTCAGAAGACCAAAATCTGAACTTCAACAAATGAGTCAAGTTTTGATGTTGGTTGGACTAACATGCTTATTAGAGTGAGATAAGCACTTCAGAAGCCAAAAATCTCAACTTCACCAAATGTCTCAACTTTTCATGCTGGTTGAAATAAAATGTTTATTTCAGCGAGTTAAGCTCTTCAAATGACCAAAATCTGAACTTCACCAAATTAGTCAAGTTTTGATGTTGGTTTGACTAACATGATTATTTGAGTGAGATAAGCACTTCAGAAGTCAAAATCTCTGCTTCACCAAATGACTCAACATTCAATGTTAATTTGAATAACATGCTTATTTGAGCGAGTTAAGCAGTTCAGAAGGCAAACATCTCAACTTCATCAAATGATTTAATTTTTAATGCTGTTTGGATTAAAATGCTTATTCCAGCGAGATAAGCACTTCAGAAGATCAATATCTCAACTTCACCAAATGACACAACTTTTTTCGTTGTTTTGACTAACGTGCTTATTTCAGCGATACAAGCATAGCAGAAGACCAAAGTCTCAACTTCAAAAACACTCTCAACTTTTTATGCTGTTTTGACAGCATGCTTATTTGAGTAAGATAAGCACTTCAGAAATCCAAAATCTGAACGTCACCAAAGTACTCAAGTTTTAATGTTGTTTTGAGTAACATGCTTGTTTCTGCGATTGAAGCACTTCAGAAGTCAAATATCTCAACGTCAACAAATGACTTAATTTTTGATGCTGTTTTGACTAACATGCTTATTTCAGTAAGATAAGCACTTCAGAAAACCAAAATCTGAACTTCACCAAATGACACACGTTTTGATGTTGGTTTGACTAACATGCTTATTTCAGCGATTTAAGCACTTCAGAAGGAGAAGATCTCAACTTCACCAAATGACTCAACTTTTGTTTTTGGTTGAAACAAAATTCTTATTTCAACGAGTAAAGCTCTTCATTAGACCAAAATCTCAACTTCACCAAATGACTCAAGTTTTGATTTTGATTTGACCAACATGTTTATTTCAGTGACCAACATGTTTATTTCAGTGAGATAAGCAATTTGAGAAATCAAAAATCTCACCTTCGCCAAATGATTCAACTTTTGGTGTTGTTTTTTACTAACGTGCTTATTTCAGCGAAATAAGCATATCTGAAAACTAAAATCGAACGTTCACCAGATGACCTAACTTTTGATGCTGGTTAAATTAAAATCCTTATTTCAGCGAGTAAAGAACCTCAGAAGCCAAAAATCTGAACTTCACCAAATAACGCAATTTTTAATGTTCGTTTGACTAATATGCTTATTTCAGCGAGTTAAGCACTTCAGAAGATCAAAACCTCAACTTCTCCAACTTACTCAAAATTGGATTTAGTTTTGACTTAAGCGCTTATTACAGCGACATAAGCATATCAGAAGACCCAAATCTCACATTCACCAAAATACTCAACTTTTGATGCTGGTTTGACGAAAATGCTTATTTCAGCGAGATAAGTATATCAGAAGACTAAGATCTCAACTTCATCAAATGACTTCAATGTATAAGCTGAATCAGAGATAGTCGAAACTGCAGATGCTGGAGAATCCGAGACAACAAGGTGCAGGGCTGGATGAACACAGCAGGCCAAGCAGCATCATAGGAGCAGAGAGGCTGACGTTTCGGGCCCAGACCCTTCATCAGAAGAGGGGGAGGGGAAAGGGGTTCTGAAATAAATAAGGAGAGAGTGGGAGGCCTGGGCCTCCTGCAGTGCCACAACGATGCTTCCCGAAGGTTGCAGTAACAGCAACTCATATTCCGCTTGGGAACCCTGCAGCCCAATGGTATCAATGTGGATTTCACAAGTTTCAAAATCTCCCCTCCCCCTACCGCATCCCAAAACCAGTCCAGCTCGTCCCTGCCACCCTAACCTATTCTTCCTCCCACCTATCCCCTCCTCCCACTTCAAGCCGCACCTCCATCTCCTACCGACCAACCTCATCCCGCCCCCTTGACCTGTCCGTCCTCCCTGGACTGACCTATCCCCTTCCTGACTCCCGACCTACACTCACCTTTACTGGCTCCATCCCCGCCTCTTCGACCTGTTTGTTTCCTCTCCACCTATCCTCTCCTCTATCCCTCTTCTATCCGCTTCCCACTCTCTCCCTATTTCTTTCAGAACCCCCTTCCCCTCCCCCTTTTCTGATGAAGGGTCGAGGCCCGAAACGTCAGCCTCTCTGTTCCTATGATGCTGCTTGGCCTGCTGTGTTCATCCAGCCCTGCACCTTGTTGTCAATGTATAAGCTGTTTTGTCTAACATGCTTGTTTCACTCAGATATGCAATTCATAAGACCAAAATCTGAACTTCACCAAATGAGTCAAGTTTTGCTGTTGCTTAGAGTAACATGCTTATTTGAGTCAGATAAGCACTTTTGCAGACAAAAATCTCAACCAAACCTAATGAGTTATTTTTTCATGCTGTTTTGACTAACATGCTTATTTCAGTGAGATAAGCACTTTAGACAACCAAAATCTGAACTTCAATAAAAAACTCAAGTTTTGATGTTGGTTTGACTATCATGATTATTTGCGTGAGATAAGCATATCAGAAGACTAAAACATCAACTGCACCAAAGGACATAACTTTTGATGCTGGTTTGACTTAAATGCTTATTTCAGTGAGATGAGCACTACGGAAGGCAAAAATCTCAACTTCACCAAATGGTTTGATTTTTGATGCTGGTTAGACTAAATTGCTTATTTCAGCAAGATAAGTACTTCAGAAGTCGAAAGCCTCAACTCCACCAAATTGCTTAATTTTATATGCAGTATTGACTAACATGCTTGTTTCACTCAGATAAGCAATTTAGAAAACCAAAATCTCAATTTCAACAAATGACTCAAGTTTTGATGTTGGTTAGACTAACATGCTTATTTGAGAGAGATAAGCACTTCAGAAGTCAGAAATCTCAAATTCACTGATGGACCTAACTTTGGACGCTGGTTGGACTAAAATGTTTATTTCAGTGAGTTAAGCACTTGAGAAGACTAAAATCTGAACTTCACAAAATGACTCTAGTTTTGATGATGATTGGACTAACATGCTCATTTGAGTGAGATAAGCATTTCAGAGGGCAAAAATCTCTACTTCACCAAATGAGTCAACTTTCGATGTTGTTTTGACTGACGTGCTTATTTCAGCGAGATAAGCATATCAGATGACTAAAATCTCAACTTCACCAAAGGACATTACTTTTGATGCTGGTTTGGCAAAAAATGGTTATTTCGGTGAGATGAGCACTGGACAAGTCAAAAATCTCAACTTCACCAAATGACTTAATTTTTCATGCTGTTTTGACTAACATGCTTATTTCAGTGAGATAAGCACTTCAGAAAACCAAAATCGGAATTTCACCAAAGGACCTAACTTTGGACGCTGGTTTGACTAAAATGCTTATTTCAGTGAGTTAAGCACTTCAGAAGATCAAAATCTGAACTTCACTAAATGACACAAATTTTGGTGTTGGATTGACTGACAGGCTTCCTCAAGTGAAATAAACACTTCAGAATTGAAGAATCTCGACTTAACCAACTGACTCAAGTTTTGTTGTTGGTTTTACTAACATGCTTATTTCAGTAAGTGAAGCACTTCAGAAGATCAAAATCTCAGCTTCACCAAATGACTCAACTTTTGATGTGAGTTTGACTAACGTGCTTATTTCAGCGACATCAGCATATCAGAGGACCAAAATCTGAACTTCACCAAATAACTCAAGTTTTGATGTTGGTTTGACTGTCATGATTATTTGAGTGAGACAAGCATATCAGAAAACTAAAATCTCAACTGCACCAAAGGACATAACTTTTGATGCTGGTTTGACTTAAATGCTTATTTCAGTGAGAAGAGGACTACGGAAGTCAAAAATGTCAACTTCACCAAATGATTTGATTTTTGATGGTGGTTAGACTAAAATGCTTATTTGAGTGAGATAAGCACTTCAGAAGTCGAAAGTCGCAACTTCACCAAATTACTTAATTTTATATGCTGTTTTCACTAACATGCTTGTTTCACTCAGATGAGCACTTCAGAAAACAAAAATCTCAACTTCACCAAATGACTCAAGTTTTGATGTTGGTCAGACTAACATGCTTATTTGAGAGAGATAAGCACCTCAGAAGTCAAAAATCTCAACTTCACCAAATGTCTCAACTTTTCATGCTGGTTGAAATAAAATGCTTATTTCAGCGAGATAACCATAGCAGAAGAGCAAAGTCTCAACTTCAAAAAGACGCTCAATTTTTTATGCTGTTTTGACAACATGCTTATTTCAGTAAGATAAGCACTTCAGACATCCAAATTCTGAACGTCACCAAATTACTCAAATTTTGATGTTGGTTTGACTCACATGCTTGTTTCTGCGATTTAAGCACTTCAGAAGTCAAATATCTCAACGTCAACAAATGACTTAATTTTTGAAGCTGTTTTGACTAACATGCTTATTTCACTCAGTTAAGCACATCAGAAGACCAAGATATGAACTTCACCAAATGAGTTAGTTTTTGTTGTTGGTTTAAATGACATGCTTATATTTTTTGAGATAAGCACTGCAGATGATCAAAATATCAACATCACCAAATGACTCAACTTTTGATGTTGTTTTGACTAACATGCTTATTTCAGCGAGTTAAGCAATTCAAGAGGCTAAAATCTCAACTTCAAAAAATGCTCAACGTTTGATGTTGGTTGGATTAAAATGCTTATTTCAGCGAGTTAAGCACTTCAGAAGAACAAAATATGAACTTCACAAATTGACTCAATTTTTGATGTTTCTTTGGCTATCATGCTTATTTGAGTGAAATAAGCACTTCAGAAGTCAAAAATCTCAACTTAACCAAATGACTTAATTACTGATGCTGTTTTGACGAACGTGCTTATTTCAGCGAGATAAGCATATCAGAAATGTTAAATCTCAAATTCACCAAATGACCTAACTTTTGATGCTGGTTGGATTAAAATTCTTATTTGAGAAAGATAAGCACTTCAGAAGTCAAAAATCTCAAATTCACCAAATGAGTCAACTTTCGATTTTGTTTTGACTAACGTGCTTATTTCAGCGAGATAAGCATATCAGATGACTAAAATCTCAACTTCACCAAAGGACATTACTTTTGATGCTGGTTTGACAAAAAAATGGTTATTTCGTTGAGGTGAGCACTGGACAAGTCAAAAATCTCAACTTCACCAAATGACTTAATTTTTCATGCTTTTTTGAAAAACATGCTTATTTCAGTAAGATAAGCACTTCTGGAAACCAAAATCTGAACTTCACGAAATGACTCAAGTTTTGATGTTCGTGTGACTAACATACTTATTTCAGCGAGTTAAGCACTTCAGAAGATCAAAATCTCAGCTTCACCAAATAACTCAGCTTTTGATGCTAGTTTGACTAAAATGCTTATTTCAGTAAGATAAGAATTTCAGAATTCTAAAATCTCAACTTCACCAAAGGACTTAAAAGTTGATGCTGTTTTGACTAACATGCTTATTTCACTCAGATAAGCACTTCAGAAGTCCAAAATCTGAACTTCACCAAATGACTCTAGTTTTGATGATGGTTAGACTAACATGCTTATTTGAGAGAGATAAGCACTCCCGAAGTCAAAAATCTCAACATCACAAAATGAGTCAACTTTCGATGTTGTTTTGACTAACGTGCTTATTTCAGCGAGATAAGCATATCAGATGACTAAAATCTCAACTTCACCAAATGACTTAAATTTTCATGCTGTTTTGACGAACATGCTTATTTCAGTGAGATAAGCACTTGAGAAGACTAAAATCTGAACTTCACCAAATGACTCAATTTTTAGTGTTGTTTTGACTAACATGATTATTTGAGTCAGATAAGGAGTTCATAAATCAAAAATCTCAACATCACCAAATCACTCAACTTTTGATGTTTTTTTGACAAACGTGCTTATTTCAGCGAGATAAGCATATCAGAAGACTAAAACCTCAACTGCGACAAATGAAATAATTTTTGATGCTGTTTTGGTAAAATGCATATTTCACTCAGATAAGCATTTCAGAAGACCAATATCTCAACTTCAACAAATGTGTTTTTTTTTTGATGTTTGTTTGAATAACATGCTTTGTTTAGTGAGATAACCACTTCAGAAATCAAAAATCTCAACTTCACCAAATGACTCAACATTTGATGTTGTTTTGACTAACGTGCTTATTTCAGCGAGATATGAATAGCAGAAGACCAAAATCTCAACTTCAACAAGACACTCAACTTTTGATGCTGTTGTGACGAACATGCTTATTTCAGTGGGATAGCACATCAGAAGACCAAAATCTGAACGTCACGAAATGACTCAAATTTTGGTGTTGGATTGACGAACAGGTTTCATCCAGTGAAATAAACACTTCAGAAGTGAAGAATCTCGACTTCACCAA
>NC_063375.1:8590273-8590622 GCF_021869965.1 Rhincodon typus
AATCTCCACTTCACCAAAGGATTAAAAGTTGATGCTGTTTTGACTAAAATGCTTATTTCACTCAGATAAGTACTTCAGAAGTCCAAAATCTGAACTTCACCAGATGACTCAAGTTGTGATTTAGTTTTGGCTAACGTGCTTATTTCACCGACATAAGCATATCAGAGGACTGAAATCTCAATTTCACCAGAACACTCAACTTTTGATGCTGGTTTGACTAACATTCTTGTTTCACTCAGAAAAGCACTTGAGAAAACCAAAATCTCAACTTCAACAAATGACTCCAGTTTTGATGTTGGTTAGACTAACGTGCTTATTTCAGCGAGATAAGAATAGCAGAAGACCAAAA
>NC_063375.1:8591122-8610122 GCF_021869965.1 Rhincodon typus
TCGCTGAAATAAGCATTTTAAACCAACCAGCATTAATCGTTGTGTCATTTGGTGAAGTTCAGCTTTCAGCCTTCTGAAGTTCTTAACTCGCTGAAATAAGAATGTTAGTCAAAAAAGCTTCAAAACTTGAGTCATTTTGTGAAGTTTAGATTTTGATCTTCTGAAGTGCTGACCTTATGAAATAAGAATGTCATTCAAACCAAAATCAAAAGCTAAGATTTTTGGTGAAGTGAGATATTGGTCTTCTGAAGTGCTTTTCTGTGTTGAATAAGCATGTTAGTCAAAACTGCATCAAAAATTAAGTCTGACGGCGAAGTTGAGATTTTTGATTTCTGAAGTGCTTATTGCAATCAAATAATCGTGTTAGTCAAACCAACATCAAAACTTGAGTCATTTGGTGAAGTTCAGATTTTGGTTTTCTGAAGTGCTTATCTGAGTGAAATAAGCATGTTAGTCAAACCAGCATCAACATTGAAGTCATTTGGTGAAGTTGAGATTTTTCACTTCTGAAGTGCTTATCTCACTGAAATCAGCATTTTAGTCAAATCAGCATCATAAGTTAGGTCCTTTCGTGAAGTTGAGATGTCAGTCTTCCAATATGCTTATCTCTCTGAAATCAGCATTTCAGTCAAACCAGCAGCAAAAGTTGAGTGTCTTGGTGAAATTGTGATTTTGGTCTTCTGATATGCTTATCTCGCTGAAGTAAGCACGTTAGTCAAAACATCATCAAAAGTTGACTCATTTGATGAAGTTGAGATTTTGATCTTCTGAAGTGCTTAACTCGCTTAAATAAGCATGTCAGTCAAACGAACAGAAAAAATTGTGTCATTTGGTGAAGTTCAGATTTTTTGCTTCTGAGGTGCTGAACTCGCTGAAATAAGCATTTTAATTTCACCAGCATCAAAACTTAGGTCATCTGGTGAGGGTGAGATTTTAGTCTTCTGATATGCTTATATCGCTGAAATAAACATGTTTGTCAAAATAACTTCATCAACCCCTGATAAACAGAGGAGCCCCAGGGTATAAACGCTGAAATACAGAGCCTCCTGTATATAATCACTAAAACACATTAAAAACTAAAGGAACTGCGAATGCATCAAATTCAGGAACAAAAACATATTTGCTGCAAGAGCTCAGCAGGTCTGGCAATATCTCCGACACTTCCTCCATCTGCAATCCGACCCCACCACCAAAGGCATTTTTCCCTCCTTCCCTCCTCCCTTCCCTTTCCGGACGGACCACTCTCTCCGTGACTCCCTTGTCCGCTCCACACTCCCCTCCAGCCCCACCACACCCGTCACTTCTCCCTGCAACCGCAGCACCTGCCCCTACACCTCCCCTCTCAACCCCAAATCCCAACCCAAGCCCCAAGAAGACTTTCCACATCAAGCAGATGTTCACCTGCACATCTGCTAATGTGGTATACTGCATCCGCTGTTCCCGTTGTGGCCTCCTCTACATCGGGAGAACCAAGCGGAGGCTTGGGGACCGCTTTGCAGAACACCTAAGCTCGGTTCGCACGAAACAACTGCGCCTCCCACTCGCGAACCATTTCAAATCCCCCTCCCATTCCTCAGACGACATGTCCATGCTGGGACTCCTACAGTGCCACAACGATGCCACCCGAATGTTGTTGGAACAGTAACTCATATTCCGCTTGGGAACCCTGCAGCCCGATGTTATCAATGTGGACTTCACAAGCTTCAAAATCTCCCCTCCACCTACCGCATCCCAAAACCAGCGCAGCTCGTCCCCGCCTCCCTAACCTGTCCTTCCTCCCACCTATTGCCTCCTCCCACCTGACCTCCACCCCCATCTCCTACCTGCTAACCTCATCACGCCCCCTTGACCTGTCCGTCCTCCCTGGACTGACCTATCTCCTCCCTAACTCCCCACTTACACTCACCTTTAGTGGCTCCATCCCCACCTCTTTGACCTGTCTGTCTCCTCTCCACCTATCTTCTCCTCTACCCATCTTCTATCCGCCTCTCCCACTCTCCCTATTTATTTCAGAACGCCTTTCCCCTCCCCCATTTCTGAAGAAGGGTCTCGGCCCGAAATGTCAGCCTTTCTGCTCCTCTGATGCTGCTTGGCCTGCTGTGTTCATCGAGCTCTACAACTTGTTATCTCAGATTCTCCAGCATCAGCAGTTCCGACTATCAATGAGGAAAATGAGGCCCTGTTAGCTGTTCCAGGCCAATTCTGAAGCACTGTGAGAGTGATAGATCTGCTGGAGAGTCAGAGAGTCAATAATGAGGTAGCGCCTCATTGTAAGCGGGTGAGAACTGAGGAAGTGCCTCACATGTATAGGGTCTATATTGAGGTCATGCAGCACCCTAAGAACTGTTGAGTGCATTATTGTGAGAGGGTCAATATTGAGGCAGTGTCTCATTCTAAAGGGGTCAGTCTTGTTGGAGTGCCACAAGATTGCAGCACTGTGAGAATGTCGGACTGCGGGAGTGCCTCATTGTCGGATAGTGAGTATTGTCAGAGCTTCAGTACTGAAGCAGTGCCGAATTGTCAAAGGGTCCACACTAGAGGTATTGCAGCAGTTGTGTGCCACAGGGGTCGGTGCTGCGACCTTTGTTATTTGTTATTTATGTGAATGTTCTGGATGTGAATGTACAAGGCATGATGAGTAAGTTTGTGGATAATGCAAAAGTAGGAGATGTCATTGATAGGAAAGAAGGTTATCAAAATTTACAGAGGCTTCTGATCAGATGGGGAAGCGGGCTGAGGATTGGTAAATACAAATGTATACAGATACAGGTGTGCACTTTCGAAAGTCAAACCAAGGTAGGATTTATACAGTAAATGGTAAAGTCCGGAATTTCATCCTCTGAATACTTTGCACTCCTTCAGTACTGACCAACAATAAAGTGGGACAGCCTGAGGCAGACCCTCTGACAATGAGGCATTCCCTCAGGGCAATAATCTTTAATTGTAAACTAATCTGTAATATTATTTGACCTGTTAAGTTTCCAATACTTCCGTGTCTCCTGTAGAATACGCAGTTGCTCTCCCTCTTGCTCTGTCTCTCGGTATGCGAAGCTGCTTTCTTCCATACTACCCTCAGAAATAACGCTAGCCGTAACCCTAACCCGAGATTCAGCCCGAACGCGAACCCTCATGTAAACCCGAAGTCCATCCTCAGCCCAAAACCATAACCCTCAGACCCAACGCTGACCCTAACCTAACCTCGAACTCCAGCCTCAGCCCTAACACCTACCCTCAGCCCTATAACGCAAGCCTCATCCCGACACTAACCATAGCCTTAGTCCGAAACCAAACGTAGCTTCAGCCCTTCTCCTAACCGAAGACATAGAGCCTCCGGTACAGAATCCCGAAGACAGAGACCCCTTTCAATTAACTGTAAAACACGGAGATCACTATAAATAATTCCTAAAACATAGACATCCCTGTCAATGAACAGTGAAACACAAAGCCTTCTGTAAGTAATCTCCGACGTATAATCTCGTTTAAACAAACGCGTAAAAGAGCCCCCTGTAAATACACTCAGGCACAGGGACCCCTTTAAATATAACCGAGGAAAGGCCTCCCGAGAAGTAAAATGTAAAAGACAGAGAACCCAGTAAGAAACCATAAAACACAGAGACTGCTGTAAAGAAAACCTAAAATAGAGCCCACTGTAAATAATCCAAAACTCAGAGCACCCTGTACTCAAACCCTAAACATTAACTGTTTTGGCCTTCAAAAATGCTGCCAGACCTGCTGAGCTTTTCCAGCAATTTTGTTTTTGTTCCTCATTTGCAGCATCTGCAGTTCATTCGGTTTTCAATTAACCAGGCAGTCAGTTAGATCAAATGGTTGTGTATCACATATTTACCAGTCGGATTCAAACACGCGGTACCCGTTCGCTCATGTGGTCACTTGCTTATCTTATAACCTTTGTCCCTGGATATCCTGTGTTCTGCCCTGTTTACTCATACCGGTGAGCACTTAACAAGGCTTCCGGAGTCTGGCTGGCGTGTCTTTATAAATAATCCCAGAAACACACAGCATCGTGTATGTACACCCAAAAACACAGACATCCCTGTAAATGAACCCTGAAACACAATGCCTCCTGGAAATAATCTCCGACGCAGAGCCTCATTTAAACAAACGTTAAAAAAAGAAGGCTCCTGTAAATACACTGTCAAGCACAGCGACCCTCTAAATAAACCCGAAGAAAGGTCCCTCACGAAGTAAAATGTAAACCACAGAGCCCCCGGCACATAACCCCCTGTAAATAAACCCTAAAACACAGAGCTTCATTTAGTATTACAATCGCCTTAAAATATCCTTTTCTGTGGTTTTTGTGTAACACCATAATCATAAGCCTCTTTACTGTTGTACTAAAGGTCCTCTTTACCAATGCACCCACAAGCGCTCCATATGACCACTCTCGCGCTCTCATTCATTCATAACTTTACTGACCACTCATCAGCGTACTGTGTTTACTGTTACCGCATTTCATTCATTCATTCATAAAACTGCCATCTTGCCGTACTTTTCACTAATAAATGGAGACGAAATTAAAATGTTCTTTCCACCCCATTACTGCCTTTTCACAGTTTGAACCCTTGTTGCTGACAGTGTCCAAACTTGTGTCTACATCAGAGTCAATCCCTGAGTATATGTTAATTTTCTTAAATATTCAGAACAAAACAACCCCATCCATCGTGTCTCCCGAAACTATGAAAAATTATGATATCAATCAGCCCTCAACAAATGTCTCCCAGGACATCAAACAAGTCTTCTGCGTTACCACGTCTCTGTTAGATGCATATTGAATAGGGTTCGCGTTCCCTTTAAGAAAGCTACTCTCAAAATAGTGCTTCCGTGAAATTGAATTAAAGAATGAGTAAACCGAAATAGTGAAATCTCAAGAGCCAGCCGCGGTAATCAGGCTACTAAACTTTCTGCTGTCATTAAGTAATTCCCAACCTAGTCAAATCATACAGGGTTGATAATATTTCTGGCATTCTCTAACTTCAAAAGAATAAAAGGACCCACACCCTTCATTGCCCTCCTTCAAATACCTCAGTCCTGACCCGCTGACAATGAGGCGCTCCCTCAATCCTGACCCGAGTACAATGAGGCGCTCCCTCAATTCTGACCCTATTACAATGAGGCGCTACCTCAACAATGACCGTCAGACAACACTGCACCTCCCCATGACTGACTCTTTCTCAAAGAATCATTGCCTCAGACTATGATGTACTGTCTCAATCCGAACAATTCGCCGTGCTGTACTGGGGGCTGTGTTATTTCGTGTTGATTTACAGTGGGCTTGTGTTTTAGGCTTTATTAATTGGAGGCTCTGTATTTTAGAGTCGCCTCTGAGAGTTTATTTACAGGAGGCTGAGATTTAGGGAGGATTTGCAGGGGGCACTGTTTCAGGGTTTATTTACTGTGAGCTCTATATTTTACACTTTATTTACAGGGGACTCGGTCTTTTATGGTTTCTTACTTTGGGCTGTGTCTTTTACAGTTTATTTCCTGAGGGACCTTTCTTCGGTTATTATAAAGGGATCGTTGTGCTTAAGGTTGTATTTACAGGGGGGTCTGTTTTTAGCATTTTTTCAAATGAGACACTGCGTCGGAGAATATATGCAGGAGGCTATCGGTTTCAGAGTTCATTTGCAGGGATGTCTGTGTTTTAGGGTATCTGTACACGATGCTCTGTGTTTTAGGGATTCTTCATGGTGGTCTGTGTTTTACAGGTTACTGAAAGGCGTCTCTGTCTTCGTGTTTAGTTACCGGGGACGGTTGTTTATACGTACGTCTATCTTTTCAAAGTTTATTTGTAAGGGGCCCTCTCTTACGGATAATTTACAGTTGGCTGAGCGTGGGATGTAATTACAGGTGTTCAGTGTTTTCGGATTTATTGAGAGGGAGCCCTACGTTTTACCTTCTACTTCCTGGGTGATGTGTGTTAGAGTTCATTTAAATGGGACCGTGTATTTGAGGGTATAATTACAGGGGAGCTTTGTTTTTAAGATTGGTTTAAATGGGGCTCATGTTTTAGGGGTTATTTACTGTGACCTCCGCGTGTTACGGGTTAATAAAAGGGGTTTCTGAGGATATATTTGCAGGAGGCTCGGTATTTGAGGGCTTTGGGGCAGGGCTGAGGCTCGCGTTACAGGTGAGGTTAGTGTCACAATAATGCACCCCAACAGTTCTGACACTCTGCTACTGCTGCATTACCTCATTGGAGACCCTATAAATGTGAGGCACTTCGTCAGTTCTGACCCTCTTACCATGAGGCGCTACCTCATTATTGACTCTCTGATTACAATGCTCTCCAGCAGTTCTGTTCCTCTGACAGTGCTTCAATACTTGCCTGGACCAGACAAATTCCTCATTGTTAGCGGGTCAGTTCTGTTACAGTGCATCCTGGTACTGGGATCATATGAATCTGTAATGCTATTTGACCTGTTAAGTTTACAATACATCCCGAGTCTCCTGTAGAATACGCAGTTGCTCTCCCTCCGGCTCTCGGTATGCGAAGCTGCTTTCTTTCTCCCTGCTCTCAGAAATATTAACCTTAACTCGAGATTCAGCCCTAACGCTAACCTTCGCATAATCCCGAAGTTTAACTTCAGCCCAAAGCCGAAACCAAACCATAACTCTCAGCCCTAACGCAAGCCTCATCCGACACTAACCACAACCTCAGGCCCAAACGGAACCCAGCTTCAGCCGTACTTCTGGCCCTCAAACACTGAGCCGCCTGCACAGAGGCCCTCAAACAAAGAGACGCCTTTCAATAACGTGTAAAACGCGGACTTCACTGTAAATAACCCCTAAAACACAGAGTCCTATTTAAACAAACTTCAACAACAGAGCCCACTGTAATTATACACAGAATACACAGACCCCTTTAAATGAACTCTAACACACATTGCCCAGGAAGTATAAGGTAAAACACAGGGCTCCTTCTAAATAAATCCGAAAACACTGAGCACATTCAATGACACTCCAACACTTAGCCCACCTGTAAATTATCCGTAAGACAGGGCACCTTAAAAATAACCCTAAAAAGACAAAGCTACCTATAAATAGACAGCCTCCTGCAAACAAACACTAAAAAAGAGACCGCATTCAAGAACGTGTAAAATACGGAGCTCACTATAAATAATCCCAGAAACACACAGCATCGTGTATGGACACCCAAAAACACAGACATCCCTGTTAATGAACCCTGAAACACAATGCCTCCTGGAAATAATCTCCGACACAGAGCCTCGTTCAAACAAACGGTAAAAAAAAATGAAGGCCCCTGTAAATACACTGTCAAGCACAGAGACCCTTTAAATAAACCCGAAGAAAGGTCCCTCACGAAGTAAAATGAAGACCACAGAGCCCCCGGCACATAAACACCTGTAAATAAACCCTTAAAACAGAGAGCTTCATTTACAGGGATGTCTGTGTTTTAGGGTTTATATACAATGAAGCCTGAAACACAAAGCTATCTGTAAATAATCTCCGACGCAGAACCTCATTTAAACAAACAATATAAACAGAGCTACCTGTAACTACACTGTCAAGCACAGAGACCCCTTTACATATAACCTGAGAAAGGTTCCTCAAGAAGCAAAATGTAAAACAGAGGCCCCAGTAAGAAACAATAAAAGACAGAGCCCCATGTAAATTACATGTCAAATATAGAGCTCCTTGTAAATAAACCCTGAATGACAGTGCAGCCTGCAAATCCTCCCTAAAACTCTGCCACCAGTAAATAAACGCTCAGAGACGCCTGTAAACAAGCCCTCAGACAGAGACCCCTTTCAATAACCAGTAAAACAAGGAGCTTAATTCAAATAATCCCTAAAACAGAACCCCCTGCAATTATACCCTCAAATATACAGACCCCTTTAAATGACCTCTAAAACAGATGCCCTGGGAAGTAGAATGTAAAACACAGGGCTCCCTCGAAATAAAGTCGAAAACACAGAGCACCTGTCAATACACGCCAATCTCGAGCCGACCTGTAAATTATCCATAAAACAGGGCCCCTTAAAAATAGACCCGAAAAGACAGAGCGAGCGAGAAACAAAGAGCCCCCTGTAAATAATTACCAAAACGCATAGTAAAAACCGGAAGAACTGCGGATGCTGCAAATTAGGAAAAAATACAAAGTTGCTGGAAAAGCTCAGCAAGTCTGGCAGCATCTGTGAGGGAAAAAAAAAAACAGAGTTAACGTTTCGTGTCAGGTGGTCCTTCCTCAGAACCTCTTGTGAGCGCGTCTTTAGTAATGCAGTGTCGATCGTCTTAAAATATCCTTTTCTGTGGTTTTTGTGAGGCACTATAACAGTATAACATAAAAACATAAAAACTAAGAGCAGGAGCAGGCCATCTGGCCCCTCGAACCTTCCCCGCTATTCAATAAGATCATGGCTGATCTTTTTGGGACTCAGCTCCACTTACCCGCCCGCTCACCATAAACCTTAATTCCTTTATTATTCATAAATTTATCTTGCCTTGCCTTAAAAACATTCAGCGAGGTAGCTTCAACAGCTTCACTGAGCAGGGAATTCCACAGATTCACAACCCTTTGGGTGAAGAAGTTCCTCCTGTCCTCAGTCCTATATCTGCTTCGTTTTAATTTCAGGCTATGCCCCCGAGTCCCAGTTTCACCTGCTGGTGGAAACAACCTCCCTGCCTCCACCTGATCTATTCCCTTCATAATCTTGTTTGTTTCTGTAAGATCTCCCCTCATTCTTCTGAATTCCAATGAGTACAATCCCAGCCTCCTCAGTCTCTCCTCATATTCCAACCATCTCAACTCGAGAATCAACAGAGTGAATCTCCTCTGCACCCCGTCCAGTGCCAGTATATCCCTTCTCAATTAAGGAGACCAAAACTGCACACAGTACTACAGGAGCGGCCTCCCCAGGACCCTTTCCAGCTGCAGCATTGCCTCCCTGTTTTTAAGCTCCATCCCTCCAGCAATGACAGACAAAATTCTATTTGCCTTTTTAATTACCTGCTGCACCTGCAATACTACTTTGAGCGATTCATGCACAAGGACACCCAAGTCCCTCTGCACAACAGCATGCTGCAACTTTTTTACCATTTAAACCAAAATCCATTTTGTTGTTATTCCTACCAAAATGGATGACCTCACATTTATCGACATTGTACTCCTTCTGTCAGACCGTTGACCACTCACTTGGACTATATATCCCTCTGCAGACTTTCAGTGTCTTCTGCACACTTTGCTCCACCGCTCATCTCAGTTTCATCTGCAAATTTTGACACACCACACTTAGTCCCCAAGTCCAAATCATCGGTGTAAATTGTAAACAATTGCAGTCCTAACACTGATCCCTGAGGCACACCACGAGCCGCTGACAGCCAACCAGAAAAAAACACCCATTTATCCGTGCTCTTTATTTTCTACTAGTCAATCATCCTCTATCCATGCCAATACATTACCTGTAATATCGTGCAACTTTATCTTATGTAGCAGCCTTTGGTGTGGCACCTCGTCAAATGCCTTCTGGAAATCCAGATACGCGACATCCACAGGTTCCCCATTGTCCACCATGCAAGTAATTTCCTCAAAGAATTCCATCAAATTACTTAAACATGACCTACCCTTCATGAACCCATGCTGGGTGTTCCCAATGGGACAATTTATATCCAGTTGTCTTGCTATTATCTTCCTTAATGATGGATTCCAGCATTTTCCCCACAACCGAAGTTAAGCTAACTGGCCTATAGTTACCTGCTTTTTGTCTACATCCTTTTTTACACAGTGGCGTCACATTGGCGGTTTTCCAATCTGCGGGAACCACCCCAGAGTCCAGTGAATTTTGCGAAATAATTACTAGTGCAAGCCTCTTTACTGTTGTACTGAAGGTCCTCTTTAGCAATGCACCCACAAGCGCTCCATATTACCACTTTCGCGCTCTCATTCATTCATAACTTTACTGACTACTGACGAGCAGACTATGTTTACTATTGCCGTATTTCATTCATTCATAAAACTGCGATCTTGTCATACTTTTCACTATTAAAGGGAGACTAAATTAAAATGTTCCTTCCACTCCATTTCATGTCTTTTCACAGTTTTAATCTTCACGGCCTTATTTTGCTAACAGTCGCCAAACCTGTGTCTGCATCAGAGTCTATCCCTGAGTATGTGTTAATTTTCTAACATATTCAGAACAATACCATCGTGTCAACCGAAGCTATGAAAGAGCATAATATTAATCATCCCTCAGCAAAATTCTCCCAGGACTTGAATAGCTTGCAGTACATCAAACAAGTTTTCTGCGTTAGCAGAGATGGTAGGAACTGCAGATGCTGGAGAATCTGAGATAACAAGGTGTAGAGCTGGATGAACACAGCAGGCCAAGCAGCAGAGGAGCAGGAAGGTTGACATTTCGGGCCTCGACCCTTCTTCAGAATTGGGGGAGGGGAAGGAGGTTCTGAAATAAATAGGGAATGAGGGGGAGGCGGATAGAAAATGGATAGAGCAGAAGATAGGTGGAGAGGAGACAGCCAGGTCAAAGAGGCGGGAATGGAGCCAGTAAAGGTGATTGTAGCTGGGGAGGTAGGGAGGAGATAGGACAGTGCACGGAGGACAGACAGGTCAAGGGGGCGGGATGAGGTCAGTAGGTCGGAAATGGGGGTGGTTCTTGAGGTGGGAGGAGGGGATAGGTGGGAGGAAGAACATGTTAGGGAGGCGGAGACGAGCTGGTCTTGTTTTGGATGCGGTAGGGGGAGGGGAGATTTTGAAGCTTGTGAAGTCCACATTGACACCATTAGGCTGCAGTTTCCCCAGCGGAATATGAGTTGCTCTTCAAGCAACCTTCGGGCGGCATCGTTGTGACACTGCAGGAGGCCCAGGATGGGCATGTCGTCTGAGGAATGTGAGGGGGAATGAAATGGTTCACGACTGGGAGGTTTAGTCGTTTCGTGCAAACCGAGGGTAGGTGTTTTGCAAAGTGGTCCCCAAGCCTCCGTTTGGTTTCCCCAATGTAGAGGCGGCCACAACGGGAACAGCGGATGCAGTATACCACATTAGCAGATGTGCAGGTGAACATCTGCTTGATGAGGAAAGTCTTCTTGGGGGCTGGGGTGGGTGTGAGGGGGGAGGTGTAGGGGCAGGTGTAGCACTTCCTGCGGTTGCAGGGAAAAGTGCCGGGTGTGGTGGGGCTGGAGGGGAATGTGGAGCGGACGAGGGAGTCATGGACAGAGCGGTCCCTCCAGAAAGCAGATAAGGGTGGGGAGGGAAAAATGTCTTCAGTGGTGGGGTCGGATTGCAGATGGTGGAAGTGTCGGAGGACGATGCGTTGGATCAGGAGGTTGGTGGGCTGGTACGTGAGGACGGGGGGATTCTGTTTTGATTGTTTTTGCGGGGACGGGGTGTGAGGGATGAGTTGCGGGAAATGTGGGAGAAATTTTCGAGGGTGTTCTCGACCACTGAGGGGAGGAAGTTGCGGTCCTTGAAAAACGAGGACATCTGAGATGTACGGGAGTGGAATTCCTCATCCTGGGAAAGATGCGGTGGAAGTGAAGGAATTGGGAATAGGGGATGGCATTTTTGCAGGAAGGTGGCTGGGAGGAGTTGTATTCTAGGTAGCTGTGGGAGTCGGTGGGCTTGAAATGGATATCAGTTTCTAGTTGGTTGCCAGACATGGAAACAGAGAGGTCCAGTCAGGAGAGAGAAGTATGAGAGATGGTCCAGGTGAACTTAAGTTTGGGGTGGAAGGTGTTCGTGAAGTGGATGAACTGTTCGAGCTCCTTGTGGGAGCACGAGGCGGCGCTGTTACAGTCATCAATGCAACGGAGGAAGAGATGGGGTTTAGGGCCAGTGCAGTGACGGAAGAGGGATTGCTCCATGTAACCTACAAAGAGGCAGGCATAGTTTGGGCCCATGCGGGTACTCATGGCCACCCACTTTGTCTGTTGGAAGTGGGAGGAATTGAAAGAGAAGTTGTTGAGGGTGAGGACGAGTTCGGCTAAGTGGATGAGGGTGTCAGTGTCGGGGGACAGGTCGGGCCTGCGGGACAGGAAGAAGCAGAGGGCCTTTAAGGCCATCTGTATGGGGAATGCAAGTGTGTAGGGACTGGACGTCCATGGTAAAGATGAGGTGTTGGGGACCAGGGAATTGGAAGTTCTGGAGGAGGTGGAGGGCATGGGTGGTGTCACGGACGTAGGTAGGGAGTTCCTGGACCAAGGGGGAGAAAATGGAGTCGAGATAGGTGGAGATAAGTTCGGTGGGGCAGGAGCAGGTGGAGACAATGCGTCGACCAGGGCAGTCAGGTTTGCTGGAAAAGCTCAGCAGGTCTGCCAACATCTGTGAAGGAGAAAACAGAGTTCACGTTTCAGGTCCGCGGACCCTTCCTCAGAACTTCAGTACACTGCCGACACTGAGGTGCTATCTCACTCCAACCCTCTCAGTGCTGCAATAACCCAGATTTGATCCTCTATTCGCGTGGTATTCCCTCAGGACTGATCCTGTAATCGTGTGGCGCTACCTCAGTAATGACCATGAGACAACACTGCACTTACGCATTACTGACTGTCTGACAAACAGGCACTGCCTCACATCTGACTTGTTGACTATGAGGTACTAATTGAATCTTACTATCTCGCAGTGCTTTACTGGGGGCTCTGTTATTTAGTGTTGATTTACAGTGGGCCTTGTGTTTTAGCTTTCACTAACTGGAGGCTCTGTGTTTTCGGTTTCTTCTTGCTGTCGTCTGTTTGAGGGTTTAGAGGGATTTTAGGGAGGATTTACAGGGTTAGTTTACAGGGAGCTCTATACTTCACACTTCATGTACAGCGGGCTCTGACTTTTATGGTTTCTTTACTGAGTGTTGTCCCGGCCCCAGCCTCCGTCCCCAGCCTGTCTGAGCCCCGCCCCCATACCGTGGAACTGACCCTAACCCCGGCCCGCAGCCTGTCCCGGCTCCAGGCCCTAACCCCAGAATGTTCGGGACCCGGCCGTGGGCCCCAAGCCCCGACACGAATCCCAGTCTGTCCTGGCCTGTAAACCAAGCCCCCAACCCCCACACCAACCCGAGCCTGTCGCGGCCCCAAAAATTACCAAAAACGTAGCCCCAATCCTAACCTTAAACCTGGCCCCTCACCCCAGACCCGAGCCTTCAGACCCCAGTCGAATCCCGGCCGACAACCTGTCTCAGCCCCAGCCTGGCCTGGCCCGACCCAGTCCGGGGCCCCAGCCCAGGCCATCACCGTAAACCGAGCCTTGGCCTCAGCCCTCTGACCCCGGCCCCAAACCTAACCAAAACTTTCGCCCCAACCTGGACCCTGACTCTAAACCCGGCCCCAGACTGCCAGCCCGGCCCGGCCCGGCTCAACCCAACCCAGGGACACAGACCAGACCATCACCGTAAACTGAGCCTTAGCCTCGGCCCTACGCACCGGCCCCAGACCCCAGCCACCAGGTTGTCACAGCCCCGACACTGCTGCAGCTTGTTGCCGACCCCAAACCTAACCCCAGACTGTCCCGGCCGCAGATCCAAATCCCCGACACCAACCCTACACCCAGACTAACCCGGCCGCAGTCCCCAGTCCCCAACCCCAAACCTAACCCCAGACTGTCCCGGCCGTGGACACCGGACACTGACCCTAACCCCCAGCCCTCGGCCAGAAGCCTGTCGCGGCCTCGGCCCAGGCAACCAGCCCTGATCGTACCCCACCCTGCCCAGATGCCAGCGACCTAGACCCAGACCCAGACGCAGCCATCAGCGCCCACCAGACCAACACGCTCCCGCAGCCTATCGCAGCCCGGACCCTGACCCTAAGCCCAACCACGGCCCTGAGCCTGACCCCGACCTCGACCCCGACCCCGACTCAGAACCAGTTAAGGTCCCGGCAGCCAGCCCGCAGCTCCGACCGTAAGCCCTGTCTGTCCCAGACCCGAGCCCCTACATAACTCGAATCGCAGCCCCAGCCTGACCCAGCCCGCATCCTTCGCCCTCATTCCAGTTTGTCCCTCTCCTGGTCCCGACTGTCCTGTGCCCCGGCCCTCGGCCATTCCACCACCACCTCCCCCCTCCCCCGACTGAGCTTGTCCCGGTCCTGATCCCAGCCCCCAACTGCAGCCTCAACCCTGACCTCAACTCTAACCCTAGCCTCAGCCTAACCCTAACCCTCACCCCACCCTGAGCCCCATCTGGCCTTTACCCTAACCTGTCTGAAGGTAACTACTGAGGAAGTGCCTCAATGGTCAATACTCACGCAGTGCCTCAATGTAAAGGGGTCAGAATAGACAGCCTCATTGTCAGAGGGTCAGTGACAGTGCTTCACAGTAGTGTCACTGCTGAGGGACTGTCTCACTGTTAGAGGGTCCAGTGAGGTGCACAGTCTCAATATAATGGGGTGAGAAATAAGGCAGTGCAACACGTTTGCAGGACCAGAACTGAGATAGTCTAATACAGTCAGAGGGTCAGGATTCAGCGAGGGCCTCTATGGAACGGGATCAGAACTGTGGGATGTCTCCACGATTAGCAGGTCAGCACTGAGCTATTGAAGGACTGTCACAGCATTAATACGGAGGCAGCGCTTCTTTCGAAAGATGTCCGAATTGAAAGGACGCCACACAATTAGAGGGTCATGACTGTGATATTATGATCAGCGGGTCAGTACTAAGGGACTGCCTTATTGTTACTGTGTCAGTTCTGGGGCATTGTTCATTTGTCAGAAAGGGTTCGTCTTATGGGAATGACTCATTGTCAGAGTTTGTGTTCTGAAGCAGTTCCTCAGTGTAATGGTGTGGAAATTGAGGGTTTGTTCCACTGAGAGGGTCAGTGCTAAGGTATTGCAGCTGTATCAGAAGATCAGTGCTGAGGCATTGCCTCAAAATAAAGGCATCAATAGTGAGGTAGTGCGAAACGATTACAGAGTCACTAAGACATTGCAGCACTGTGACAGTGTCAGAACTGATGGACTGTTTCATTGTCAGAGGGGCATTACTGAGGGATTGAAGCACTGACCGAGCTTCAGTACAGAGGGAGTGCTTCATTGTCAGAGGGTAATTACTGCAGGAGTGCATTACTGTCAGACAGAGCCAGTTCCTAATTATGCAGGTGTCAGAACTGGGGCAGTGCCTCATTTTAAGGGCATCAGAATTGAGGGCGACCTCACATTTAGAGGGTCAGTCCTGAGGGAGGGCTTCATTATTATTGTGTCAGTACCAAGGGCACTGGCATATTGTCAGCTGGTCAGTTCTGAGACAGAGTCTCTTTGTCAGTGGGTCAGCACTGAGGTTGTGCTTCAGTGTGATGGTGTCAGAATGGAGGCTTTGCCACAGACTGACAGTAAGTAGTGAAGTATTTCAGCTCTGTCAGGGTTAGAATCCAGGCAGTACCTCATTAGCAAAAGATCACTTCTGCAGCAGTGAGAGAAGGTCAGACTGAAGGAGTGCCTCCTTGCCAGATGCTCAGTTCTGACACACCGCTCCTTTGTCAGAGGGCCATTGGTGAGGCAGTGCCTCTTTGTAATGGGATCAGAATTGTCAGGGAGCCAGGACTGAGCGAGAGCCTCATGATCAGAGGTCAACACTGAGAGAGTGTCTTATCAGAGATTCATTCGTAAGGGTGTGCTTCATTGTCAAAGAGTCCATTCGGAGGAAGGGCATCATTTGAGAATACTGAGGGAGATCCTAATTCTCAGACGGGAAATGCAGGGTTACAGGGATAGGTTAAGGGGATGGGTCAGATGGGTTTCGGAGGGCCAGTGTGGACTTGGGCTTAATGGCCTGTTTTACACTGTTGGGATTCTATGATTCTGATGAGAGGATCAGTACTGTGGCATTTCAGCACTGTTGGAGGGTAAGATCAGGGGGAGTGCATAATTGTCAGACGGTCAATACTGAGGCTGAGGCAGAGCCAGGGATGTCTAGAAGAGTGAGCCTCTGGTCTGACATTCCAGTCCTACCTCAGAACTGATCTTTTGACAGGGCTGCAGTTCCTCAGTACTGATTCTGTAATCGTGAGGCACAACCTCAATCCTGACACCCGTTTCAATGAGGCACTGGCGCAACATTGAAATTCTGACAATGAGGCACTCCCTCAGTACTGACGCAGTGATTATAATGCACTCTCACAGTTCTGACGCTTTGGCAACGAGGTCTGAAGTCATACGACACAAGGTTATAGTCCAAAATGTTTATTTGAAAACACAAGCTTTTGGAGCCTCACTCCTCCTTCAGTCCAACATCGACACCTCAATATCACGGCAATGAGATCTGACAGTGCTTCCATTCCTTCGGGCTAAACCGCTAATCATGTGGCCCTCCATCCATTCTGATCCCATTACATTGAGGCACTGCTTCAGAATGGTCCCTTCGTACTCACCCACTGACAGTGCTGACTACATGTATTGACTGTCTAAAATGTGACCACTCATTTGATCCCGACTCTGACAATGAGGTACTCGCTCAGTACCAATGCTCTGACAGTGAAGCACTTCCTCCAAATTGACCTGCTGACAACGAGGCAGTCCCTCAGGACTAACCTTCTGATAGATCTGTAATACCTCTGTACTGATCATCTAAACGTGTGCGACCCCTTCAATTCTTACCCTCTTACAATGAGACAGTGCCTCGGGAATGAGCCTCTGACAATGAGGCAATGCCTCAGAACTGACCCGCTTAGAGTGCTGCACTACCACAAAACTGACCATCTAACCATGTGGCACACTCCGATCTGACCCCTTCCAGTCAGGTCCTGCCTCTGTATTGAACCTCTGACAATGATGCACACCGTCTGTACTGTACCTTTGACAAACAGGCACTGACTCAGTAATGACTCCCGATGATGAGGCATTCTATCGGGACTGAACATATGATATTATGGCACCTGTTCAATACTGACCATATGATAAGGAAGCATTCCTACAGTTCCAAACCACTGACAGGGCTGTAATACCTCAGGACTGACCCTCCCATCATGTGACACTGCTTCAATTCTGACATCTGCACATTGAGGCACTGCCTCAGTGCTGACCCTCTGACAATAATGCACTCCCACAGTTCTGACGCTCTGACAATGAGGCATTCATTCAATATTTACACTGTGATAGACCTGCAAAATCTCAGTAATGGCTGTCCAATCAAGGGGCACATCCTCAATTCTAACCCTGTTACAATGAGGTACTGCTTCAGTATTGACCCTCTGCGTCTGTGTCATTTTTAACCCGATGTTATCTGTCTTCGGAGAGTGCACAAAACCATTTTGAAGTCAAAGTAATCCTTTGAATGATGGTTAAGTAGTAACAGTGCTGTTTTATAGGTGTTTGTAATAAATTTCAGGTAATTTTTGGATACACCAAATCGCAAAATTACAGAAGGGGAAGGAGGCCATTTGGCCCATCAGACTGAGTTGTCTCTGTCATCTCATGCAAAACTTGTTTCCGCCTATCACCTGCACACCATTTTCATCCATTGTCCTCTGTACGTCTCCATTGAACCTCATTCATCACATTTACAGCAGTGCACGGCATAACCTAACTACACACTCTGTGATTAAGCTACTCTACGAGCAGGGACATCTTCTCCCGATCTACTCTGTTTAGCTCTCTCATGATTTCAAAAATCCTCAATTCCATCTCCTCTCAGCTTGCTATTGAGAGAGAACAGTCCCAAACTCTTCAATCTATTCTTGTATCTGAAGCTTTTCCTCCCTGGAACCATTCTAGTAATAAACAGCACATCAATGCATTTGCCTTTTTCCTATAATGTGAAGGCCACAACTGTGCACAATACTCCAGCTGAGACTTAACTTACCTTGCAGAAGTTCAAAATCGTCAACTTCTTACTCTTATACTCTACACCCCGATTAATAAAGGCTGTATGCTTTATTTATTGCTCCCTCCAGCTGTACTGCTACCATCATTTCAACTGTGCACGTCCGTACTCGTATTTTACATTGGTCGGAAAAACACTTGAAAGACAAAGTGCATCACCTTACACTTCTTTGCATTGTACCTCATATTCCACCTACCTGCCCACTCCATCAACTTTTTAATGCACTTTTGGAGTTCCACACTATTCTTCTCACAATTTACAATTCTCAAGTTTAATGGCATCTGCAAACTTGGAAATTGTCCCCTGCACACCACGATCAAGATAATTAATTATCTATCGGGTCAGTATGGACGAGTTGGAACAAAGCGTCTGTTTTCATACTGTACATCTGCGATTCTATGACTCCATGTTCCACTGACAATAAAACACTTTCTCAGTAATATCCTCTGAGAACGAGGCACTCCCACACTGCTGCAAATACCGCAGTACCAACCCTCTTAATATGTGGCACTCCCTCAGTTCGAACCTATTGACCGTGACACAATGCCTCTGGACTCACTCTCTAATCAGTTGGCACTCCCTCAATTCCAACACCTACGCAATGAGGCACTGCCTCCGTATTGACCCTCTGACTCCTACAAATCTGACTCACTGTCAGTCCTGTATTGTTAGTCCTGACCCTTTAATCATTTCGCACTCCCTCAATTCTGACCCCATTATATTGAGGAACTGACTGAGTATTAACCCTCTGGCAATGAGGGGCCCCCTCAGTACTGAACCTCTGACTGTGCTTCAATACTTCAAGATTGACCCTCTGTCAATAAAGCATTCCCTCAGTTCGTCCTTCTGTAAGTGCTGCAATACCTCAGCACGGGTCCTGTAATCAAGTGGCACTCCTTCAATTCTAACCGCTTTAGGATGTGGCACTGCCTCAATGTTGACCCTCTGACAATGAGGCATCCCCTCTGTACTGAATGTCTAATTGTGTGGCATCCCCTCAATTCTGAACCCTTTGCGAAGATGATTGCATACTGTTCAGAACCATTCGCAGCTCCTCAGATACTGAAGCAGTCCTTGTTCAAATGCAACAAGACCTGGCTTGGGCCAACAAGTGCAAATAACATTTGTGTCACACAATACAACCATCAACAATAAGAGACAATCTAACCACTGCCCCTTGGCATTCTACAGTGTTACCATCACTGAATC